>NC_142370.1:3941562-4004062 GCF_059441005.1 Hippichthys cyanospilos
GTTAATAAACGTGCCAAAAAAGTAACAAAACACAAATGATCACTTTCTCCGTAACGTACATTCAAAGTCCACGTTTTACCAAGTACTTTGGATGGGCTTTGTAATCTTAGAAATACGTGTTCCTGCGTCCCAAAGTAAGAAAATCCATCATATGGCAGTAAGCGACAAAAAAAAAAAAACACGTCAACACAATCGCGAGCTAGCTTTGCCCATCAAGGTCTTCTCTTCATACACGGCGTGTACACAAATTCAAGGTCTTCTCTTTATACACGGCGTGTACACAGATCAGTTCCTCCATGATTGTTTACTAGCCAACAGACACCCAAGATTCAAAAGTTTGTCCTCAGGCCAACATTTAGCTTTTCTTGCGCCGCCAAAGAATGCTGAGCGTGAACTTTAGGGGCAGATTCGCGACAAGCCAAACGTTGCCATTGTATATCGAATAGAATTCAAGTTCCAGCTGAACTTTCGCTTGCGTCTTTTGCACACGCCACATGGAAGATTTCCTTTAACGGATATTTGCTCGGAATTGTCGTAAAGCAGAGGGTCCCTGATGCCGCAATGACTTTTCTCTATTTTGTCTTCTTACCAACATATACTGCTACTCCGGGCAGAATGCGATCGCTCCATGTTTACGGCCACCCTACGTGCTTGAGGTCTTGCTGCAGTTTGCAAACCGCCCTGCGGCCACCTCCTATTTCATTAGTCGGCGGCCGCTCTCTCTTCGCCAATCAACGGGGCGACGAGCCAATAGAAACTGTGACGTCTACCTCTGATCGTCACTGTTCTCAATTTCAACCATGCACTGTGTATGACTACCTTTTATCTCTAAAAATAATCATCATCAGAAATCAACATTAAAAATAACTTTACACGATGGGTAAACTGTTCTAGTAGTTTATGAAAGATGTCATTTCTCTGGTTAACATTTTGCGATCATTTCAAGTCGTTGGGTCAACATTTTTGGCACATTTTAGACAGGCAGAGGTAGATTACAATATTTTCCGGTGCAATTTTTTTTTAATCTGACATTTCAGTCACACTTTGTTCACTACCTTGACCACTACTGAAACATGTTATAGCCATTAAAAATAAGGCAGAGAATGACAAGTGCTGTGACGATACAGCGGAATATTATCATACAAGAGGTAGATTGGATGATTGTGGTTGGTCTAAAAAAAAAAACATTTGTAAAAGACTTTAAAAAACTAACTGTACAAGCCGAAGGTGTGTAGAATAAGCCTGCAGTGCTGTTTTTTTTTTTTTTTATAACATGTGCATGTTACTGTATCAAAGGAAAAGTTGTGTAAAAGGAAAAGTTGTGTAAAGTTAATGGCATATTTGGGTTATCCATTCAGGAAGTAAAGAAACATAAGTCAAATACATACGACAAAGTGATGATTCATGTTTGACAAATATAATCAACAATTACAAATAATTTGACATAATTATAAAAAAAAAAAAATCGTAACTATTCGCAATGTAACCAAAACAGTATGTGTCCCTTGCACTTGCGCGGGTCATATGCATATATGTGTATTGCATATGGCTCGATGGCTTGGCTGTCCACACTAATGGATATTCTATTGCACAGGAACCTGCGCCAAGTGAGGTCCACATGAGCTAAAGTCAGGGGAGGGGTCCACTAACTGAAGAGACATGTAATCAAAAAGCAACATGCGTTTTTGTCACCTTTGTCTGATTACGATACCCAACACACTGGTTAGAACACGACTTTCCCAGTGTATGTGTAACATGAAATGCTTCCCTTAGAAAGCGGGGAGCAGCTTTGATAAGAAAACACAACGTTGTCTTATATGTTGTGACCTGAAGGGATGTGGGACCTATTCTAGGTGCGCACGCAGACAGTATGCTGATGTGCAGGCACGACCTCACTTGGGACAGTGTTTAACTGAACACAGAGTATTGTTGAAATGTGTATTCAGTCTGTAACAATATTGCTCTGATCGGTTTTAATACATGTCTTTGTAGATTTCCTGTAGAAGAGGGTGGAGCGAGGTTTCAGACTCTGTCTTTTTGATCTTCTGCACAAGCTGAGCATTCTCTGTGACCAGCTGGCGCAGGTCAGCCATCTTCTGCAGCAGCTTGGGAAAGAGGTAGACTGAGTCCGAGTGGTTCGCCTGCAGGTGTAGGTCCAGGGCCTGCAGGATGTTGTCCTGGCTCTGCTCCACCTGCTTCACATTCATCAAGCCGGGGCGATCTGGAGAGACAGACGCGTCAGTCGCGGTTGAGCGAGCAAAGAGATGCTTCCCTAGTACCTCCACACAGGATGATGGCAGCTACAAAGAGGGCAAGATCACTGTCATCCAGCTCCAGAGCGTTGAACTTGACCGCAAATTCAAACTTGGGTTCCATGATCTCACTGAAGGGCTTTCTAAGGCTGCGCAAAAACTCCCTGGTCACAAAGCCTTTACCATTGGCCACGAGGAGTCCATCTTTGTTCATCAGAGATGGCAACATTGCAAAAATGGCTTCGTGCACGCCGTACTTCAGCAACGTCACCTACAGCAATGGACACGCCTACAAATGAATGAGGTTCTTCCTCAACAGCAATATATCGGCATAGCACTAAGAGGAGACTGACCTGGTCATTCAGGAAGAGGTCAACAAACCCAGGAATGCTCTTGGCAAACTCTGTGAGCTCACGCACAGTCTCCACCGTAGTGCACTGGCAGCGGTAGAACACGTGCACACCGATCTCCTTGGTCAGGGGCGCGCCTGGAAGCAACTGGCTCCACACTAAACCACTTTCAGCCTTCCAGAGCGTGTCTACGTCGTAGATGACAAATGGCTGACATCGAGACAAGAGAGAAAGTATCAAACCTTGAAGCTTCAATGCCCTAAAATTTGCAGTTTGGGATTCCACTAAACCAGTGGGCGGAAAATTACCATATTTTCCACACCATAAGATGCACCGGATGATAAGGTGCACCCTCAACCAACCACCTATTTTAAAACTGTTCTCATATATAAAATGCACCAAATTGTTAAGCGCATTGAATAGAAGCTACAGTACTGGGTGAGATTGTGTTGCATACATTCACTAGATCGAGCTACGTTAAAAGGGAATTTCAATAAAACAATCTGTTAAGTCAGTCAACATTTCAATCAGAAATTAAGAAAACGATGTGTAGAAACTACTATCGGACGATCGATGCAAAGACAAATCCAGTTTAAAAGAACATAATTACTGTTCAATAAATAAACGTACATTTTTAATCAAATTGCAACCCAAAACCTTTTAATATACTGTTTTGTTGATTGAAAAAACAGTTTCTGGATTTATTTTATAAAAATGCGCTTACTTTTACAAAAAGCTGTGGTTTTTGCGCCTTGCCCTCATATTAACTGCTTCCAAATTGAAGCATTAATAGCCTATCAAAATTTCAAACAGGGTGTTATACATATTTTAATTGTTAAAAATACATTTATAACTGAGATGCAGAGGTAAAAATGGAAGAATTTACACGAGGATTAAGTAATTTTTATGCCCCCCCCCCCCCCCCCCCCAAATGAAAGCTCGCGGTTTATGCGCTGTATAAGGCGCACCGTCAGCTTCAGAGAAAATTTAAGGCTTTTAGGTGCGCCTTATAGTGCGGAAAATACGGTACAACCCTGTGTTCAAACCATCTTTGGTGTAGAAACTGTTATCATGCATGACATCACCATTTCAACTATCAAAATGTCTTTGCTCTTGTGACTTGTCTTTTATGTTATAAATTATATTTATTTTCTTCCACAACTAAACTCGTTTTTCCAACTAAGAAAGTGCAGGAGAGTGTTTTATTGCATCCAACTTACTGTATGGGGCTTGATAACTTCGGCATTGCTCATACAGTATGAAAATAATGTTAAAATATTACTTCAAACATTGCTGGCATGAAGGTTTTATCATGGTATCAGTCTGGATTAGGGCTGGGCAATATTTCCAAAAAATAAAATCTCTATTTATTTGATCAATTAGCATTTATTTAGGACCATAGGTGTCAAACTCCAGTCCTCGAGGGCCGGTGTCCTGCAGGTTTTCCAGTTGTCTATCCTTAACACACCTGATTCAAATGATTTGCTCATAAGCAAGCTCTGCAGGATCTTGAAAATGATCCTAATCTTTTGAATCAGGTGTGTTTGAGAGAGCATTGGAGTGCAACACCTGTGTTTTGGACACTTACAATTTTATTAGAAATATTAAACCATACACACATTTATTGATAGGTTTTATTGATTCAAAAATAAATGTTGTGCAAACTGTTCAGACAACACTAGTGTTTACTAATTAGAAATATGTCTCATAAACATCCAGTTAGTGCGTAACAGGCTTAACCCCTGGGGGAGATTTTGACCCAACTGGGGCTTTTTGATTGATATGAAAGGGAAAACACTAAAAAAATACTAAAAATACTAAAAAAAAAATACACTAGGAGACTAAAATATTGCATAGGCTGTCAAAGCATGATGAATTTCAATATACCACGCTGCAGTCTCTTCAAGGGAGGTCTAGAGGTACACTCTATAGGTGTCAAATTTAGCCCATGCTGGGCTCATTTACTGTCTATCAAAATTGGAAATATTGTCAATTTTGGATATATTGAAAACCTGACGTTTTAATATGCATTTTCCCCGATTTTTGCATTAATCCTTTCAACGGCAAATTTTTGTGTTGACACCCCAAAACCACTGGGTGTCCCTAGCGGCCCACTTATGACATTTGCAAGCCTTTCAATGACTTCGATGAATGGCTGAGCCTGGACCCCCATAATACAAAAGACTTCAAAAGTCATAATACTCTACTAATGACATAATAAATATTCCAATTTCAATTTGATAATGAGGGTTGAAAGTAAATATATATTTATATTTGATATGATGAGCCCTTGGCCAGGTTACACATACAGCCTAAGGCCAGGCTAGTGAAAAAGACACTCAGAGGTTAAACGCCACAAGTAGTTAGTACAGTAATAACTGTAAACATTGTCTTGTAAGCCATCTATCCTGCATTCTTCGATCAAAAAAATTGATTTATTGCCCAGCCCTAGTCTGTAATATATTACAATTTATTCAGTGATCACCCTTTTGAGTACTTTCCCAAAAATATTTGACCTTGGTGGGAAATCTGTTTATAAAAGTCACAAAAATGGCGGTTAGAACAGCATCACAGAATAAAATGTTTTCCAGTTTTGCCCACTCTACTACAAACTGCAGCATGTTCAGGAGCTTAAAACAAAAACAAAGAAACAAAAGAAAAACAGAATTACTGATGTGCTGCTTGTCTTTCCCGTTAGGATACTGCGGGCCCTCTTCTTGGTCATACTGAGATTCTTCAAGTAGGCTGTGTTAACTTGTTTGGCCAAGGTCTTCAAGTCAGAGCCTCCTGGTTTGCCAAGGTTTGACTCCTCTGCAAGCAGGCCTGCCACCAGTTTCTTCCTCTCTGCCTCAGGCATGCGGCCATATCTGATCGCTGAGCAAAGAATAAGACACACATTTTTTGTTGGTGTTGTTGAATGTTTAGGAACTGAAGACATTAATGGTTGAAGCTTTCTCGAATTCTTTGCACATTCTTGCTTGATGTTCAACTTCAACTGTTCAACAGTTGTCAATGTCATTATTTACACCATCATGTGCCACACATTTTTGATAGGTATGGACTGCAGGTAAGTCAATCTATTACCCACACTCATTTACTATGAAGACACACTGTTGTAACATTCGAATTTATGTGGATGGGCTTTGTCTTGCTGACATAAGTTCATGAAAAAGATGTTGCATGGAGAGCAGCATTTGTTTCGCCAAAACCACATATACAGTGTTCCCTCATTTTTCACGGTTGATGGGAACCAAAAACCCCCCTCGCGCAACTGAAATACGCAAAGTAGGAAGAAGCAAGGTTTACACTTGAAATTGTAATTTGCAGTATAACTCGAAATCATATTTGTAGCCAAGAAATTTTTAACAACAGGGGATTTTCATTATGCCAAATCTATCTCTCGGACATATACATAAATAAAAACCATGTTGTGCAATCTACAATCTGACTGAAGTTAAAAATAAAACCATCCAACATTCAAAAAAAGAAAAAAGAAAGAAATTGACAAATGTACAATAAGCATTTGTTTTCATACTTACATCATTTTCTTGCATAATGTCTTTCACTTTGCTTCATCCAGTTTTCATCTTTATGACTTTTACCCTATCTACAAGTGTTACGCTTGGTTTAAGCCTGACGTATTTGCGAGCTCCACGCGTCAAATGACGTTATTTGGGCAACAACACCCATCCACGGTCCGAGTCCACGGCAACACATTTTCCGCGACGCGCATTTTAAGGAATTTCTTTATGACCGGAAAACATGGCGGATGAACTATTATTGAAGTTCGTCAGTACAAACACCTTTATGATTCGTCTGAAAAGGAATACGTGTGATCTATACACTGTGGACCCTTGGGTTTCGGCGTCCCTGGACTAAAGTTTCTTTCACGGTACGATGTGGAATAATGAGTTTTTTCATCCCCTCGTTAAGGCATTTATCCCGCTTTACAATTAACATCAACTGTCATGACCTGTGGGGTTGCTTGTGTTTAGTTGTTTTGCCTCCCTCTTGGGGGATTTTTAGGTAATTGCTCTTACTTTCTGTTGGTGTCAAACTGCATCTGCTGCAACGCGTCACTAGCATGCTGGTCTTCTATTGGTCAGATGATTTATATGGAACCGAACCTGGATATAATCAAGAAATATGAAGAAAGCTAAGGTAGCCTAGCCTAGGTTACCCTTACTAGGGAATATAGCCATAACAAGCGTCACTCAAAGGTAAATAAATCCATCTTTTTTTTTTTTTTATTTATGATGTTATTTAATTGTGTGAATGTATATTATATATAAACAGCACTTACTATACTATTTTGATAACCAATTTCTAATATGTATATGGGGGCTGCACGATTTTGGCCAAAATAATAATCACGATTATTTTGGTCAATATTGCGATCACTATTAATCACGACTATTCATCATGTTTGGTCAAACATGTCTATTTTTTGCACTTTATTTAAACAAACAGTATATATAAAAGGTAGCTTCAAGATTTGATACTGAAAAATAATAATAAACTGAAATAAAGTAAATAATAATTATGGCAAAAACTTTGCACCTAGGGCAAAACAGCTAAATTAGTTGCTGAGTGCAAACCAATGAAATATATGAAGCCTACTTAGAACCAAGCACATACTACAACCGACCTGTAACAAACCCCTCAACAGTCTTAAAGTTTTTTTTGCAAGAAAAAAAAAAGTTTGTTTTTTTTTTTGCAAAAAAAAAAACAGTACAAAAGTACCAGAATCACTCGAATTGAGTATGGACTTAGCAGTCAAAATGTCATTTAGCAGTCAAAATGTCATTTTTGGTCATTTCACCCAATTTATTCCAATTTTTGCCAACACTCTCACAGTGGTGCTGATGAGAGGCTGCTTAAAGTACTGCAATCACTCAAAGTGAGTATGGAGAGATTGGATTTTTCAAGATGGGTTTCAATTGACAGCTAGTGCAGTATATTATGGGCTGAGAAAAGCGGAGAATTTTAGCATGCAAACATACGGGAAACATTGTCATCTAAAGCCATGTTTTTCAACAACTGTGCCAGTGCCGCGAGATATTGTCAGGTGTGCCGTGGGAAATTATCCAATCTGTGTGCTTGTGCGGTCTAGCGCCTGTCAGCGTACTCATGTAGTTCGCTCGCTCTACTCCACTGCCCTCTCCTCGCGCGATTAAAAAAAAAAGCGGACCAAAACGCTCCGCAGTCTAAATTTAAGGCATTGACCATGCCGCGGTGATCAAAAGGTTGGGAAAAACTGATCTAAAGGCTCTTAAAGTGGGATTGAAACTTGCCATGCATTTTGCAGCACTTGCTACCTGCTGCTTTCCTCGCAGTCGGCCAATATTCTCCCATACAGGTAAATGGACTCTACAGCATACAAACGACACTGTAAGATTCAAATGATCGAAATTCTTCCAAGCGTTTTTTTTTTTCCCCAGGATGCTCACCTTTTGTGTGCGCAATCGCCAGAAGTTTTTTACGTATTCAATGTAGAACTCCTCCGCCAAATTTTCTGCCCAAAGCTTAATGTGCAGCTCAAAGTGCTTGATTTGACATATACTGTCCAGGACAGTAATCCCTCGCTGTATCGCGGTTCACCTTTCATGGGTTCGCTGCTTCACGGATTTTTTACAGCGTGTTTTTTTTTTTTTTACAGTGTGTGTGTTTTTTTTTTTACATTGTGCTCTGAATCCTGATTGGCTCCGGGGCTTTACTGTTGTCTCGAAATAAAATAGTGACGCTGTACTGTATTGGTTTTTCACTTGTCAATTTATTACAAAAGGCAAGAGGATCCAAAAGCTTGCTTTCGTCTCTCCTGTAACTGCCGTGTGCGAACATGCTAGTAAGCACATTGATTGACACCTTGGTCTCTGGGAGCCGATCACGTGACTCGTGTGCCGAGACCAAACGCACACACGTCTGTGTGCCGACATAGAGAGCAACTGAGAAATGCACAGCTTTGGAAATCTGACTTTTACCTAGATTTCTTTTGTAATAAATTGAAATTTCAAGTGTATTGTTATGATATAAGAGGCTTCGCTTAAATTCGATGTCCGGGCATATCAGTTTATTAAAATCTTCTTGCTCAGAAAAAGAAAGAGCTAAACAATTACTCATAACTATGTGCGGATTCAGGACGAAGAGGCATAGCTGGGACTGTGAAATACGCGAGTGACAATGTTTCCAACTTTGTCTTACTAAATTAAAATGATTGTTTTAAACAAATTTGGGGCTTTAAAACAGGTTTTGATATATGGTTTTATTCTATAGTTTAGTATTGCATTGTAAAATAATAAAAAAAAATAAAGCTGGCTTATTCACAGATTTCATTTTACGCATGTTATTTTTGGAACGTAATCCCCACGATAAACGAGGGATTACTGTACTACGTAGCCGTCTTTTTAAATGTTAATATCGCCGATTATCATCTTAAATAATCGTAGCAGCCAATATCACGATCACGATTAAAATTCTAATGTATATAAAATGTTGGATGTTTTTACCTGGGGTTTTACATGCATTAGCTAATTAACATAGGACAAAACATTTGAACCATCATTACCAACAAAGTGTTTATCACCAAGTTTCGAGATGGACTTTTATAAATGAGAAAATATTACTTTTGCAAAAAGTGTTTGAAGCAACTAAAATTCATATTGTGAAAGAGGCTGCTTCTACAATTCTACAATGGTAAAAAAGTTAAATAAAGATGTTGGTATCATTGCAAACACAGACATTTATTTTGAAGTATTAACATTCGTACTACCATACACAATACACATCTAAGCATTGATTAAGCAGATAGAAGAACATGCTGATGAACTTTTCATCTGCTTTCGTCGAAGTGGCCATGCCGTCAACATCCTCATGACATAAAATAATAATAAAGCACAAAATAACAAAACCTGTGTGTGCCTTCTACCAGGAGACATTTCATCTTCGTTTGTTTATTTTCTCCCAAATCTCATCTCGCGCATTGTTTCGCTAGCTTAACCGGCTTACTCAGAATTTAAAGGTTCAGATGGTGTAACCCGATTCAAAATGGGCCCAATACCCCTTCCCAATGGCTAGCGACGAACTCCAACATTCCGACGTGTTTCGCCACACCAGGCTGCCGATGCACGACGAGGTCAGACAGCCGATTTCGGATTGGTGTGTAAAGGACCTAAGTGAAAGGCTCCAGAATGAACGGCTCAAAGTCCCTTCAATATGCAAGGGTGCATTAACTTATGAACGGCGGTGAATGGCAATATACATTTAACGCAAATAAGCATTTACAGCACTGCCTGAGCCTAAACTCATAAGCATATGTGTAAACACAATTGCGCATTACATTACATTAAAATGTACACCCAAAAAAATGAACATTTGTGAAAATGTGTTATTTATTAGCGTTTTACCACCTGATATGTGGAAAGCTATCGTTTTAATCTAGATATTTACATATACCGTAAATTCCGGACTATAAACCGCTACTTTTTTCCCAAACTTTCAACCCTGCGGCTTATTCAGTGATGCGGCCAATTTATGTAATTTTTCTAACGGCGGCTAGGGGCGCTCGAGTAGAAAAGGTAAGATTAAGACCAGTGGAATATATGCGTCGAGGAAGACTGCAACTTCCTGTCTTGTGCATAAATTAAATTAGCGTGAACATACCCTCCTCATGGAAAATGCAAAAAGAAAGGCATATGACGCAGGACAAACTCCATTCCAGCTGTGATTCCTGGGGGCACAACGAAGTATTTGCAGCTGCTTGACATTAGTGTGAATCGTGCATTTAAAGTGGCGCTCCGTGTTGAATGGGAGAATTGGATGACTAGCGGCGAGAAATCTTTCACTAAAACTGGCCGGCATGC
Organism: Hippichthys cyanospilos; assembly: GCF_059441005.1. Taxonomy (NCBI): domain Eukaryota; kingdom Metazoa; phylum Chordata; class Actinopteri; order Syngnathiformes; family Syngnathidae; genus Hippichthys; species Hippichthys cyanospilos. The sequence continues at coordinate 3,952,024 of NC_142370.1, forward strand.
GAAAGGCAACTTTTTCACAAGTCTGCCAGTGGATCCTGACAGCGTGGGGCAGCGTCAAAAAAATCACCATCACCAACGGGTTCCGAAAAGCCGGTCTGCTGCGTGACGGAGAGGAGGGCACAGTGACAGCGAGAGAGAGGCTGAGGGAGTTTGTGACGACGTCTATACGACACTGTTTCATTCCGACACTGAGGAAGATGACTTCGATGGCTTCAGTTCAGAGGAGGAAGATGAAGACGGCTTACCGTGATTTTTACCAGAATGTTCTTTTACCAGACCTGTTTTACCAGACCTGTTATACTGTGTTGCTCGCGTGTTGCTACCATGTTGCTAGCGTGTTGCTACCATGTTGCTACTGTTTTACTGCCCTGTCACAGGCACCGTTTGGGAAGAAACTTATATTATTATTGTTAAGTTATATTATTAAAACTTTGAAAACTCTCTCTGTGTACCGTCTTTCTTTGTAAATATGTTTACATGTTTTAATGTGGGCACATGCGGCTTATATGCAGGTGCGGCTTATGTACAAAATCGTTTTTTCCTCTAAAATGTAGTTGGTTGCGGCTTATAATCAGGTGCGCTTTATAGTCCGGAAATTACGGTAACTATAGTTTATTATTCACGCATATTTTCTTTTGATTTGGTTTAAAAACAACTATACATTTGATCATCAACCGATATAAAATGCTTACTTCAGGGGTCCCCAACCTTTTTAGCACCACGGACTGGTCAACGCTTGAGATTTGTACTGTGGAACGGGGGGTGCTTCTCGATTATATTTTGCAAAGCCCCCCGAGGAAAGAGAAAACATTTTGCGCCCCCTCCCCGACGATTATTATCTATTATTATCTCTAAAAAAAAAGTATACCGAAAACTGTATCCTTCTTAACATTGAGCAATACAGCAATACAAAAAAAAAAACCTTTCAATAACTTTTTTACAGAATTTATACAGGGTAATTACAAGTATTTGTGACATACATATTACAACTACACTTCACATGGCAAAAACAAACCCTTTTCCCTGGGGTCGTCCGCGTCCCCCCCTGGCATCGCCGCGCACCCTCCCACCGAGTGGGGCCCGCCCCACCACTTGAGAAACACTGAAATGAACTAAATTGTTTTTCTCACTCACCATCATGAGACATTCCCAAAGAAAGGCACTTCTGGAAACGACAATATTGGCACTTGTTGCGATTCTTCTTCTGAATTTTGCAGGAACGCTCGCACCGCTCATATTCCAATTTCATGCGCACAGTTCGTCTGAAAAAGCCCTGTGTGGGGAAAGAACATAAGAAATTCACACTTAAGCGTGCTTTGGGATCTGAAAGTCAGACACACACACACACACACAAGTGGCGTTACCTTACAACCCTCACAGGCATGTACACCGTAGTGGAAGCCTGACGCCTTGTCCCCACAGACCTTACATTCAACGCTGATACCAGAGGTGGCGCTGTCTTCACGGCCCAAACGCAGCTGTTCCGACAGCGATGGCGACGTCGTGTGTGAAAGGTCTGCTTCGGCAAAGGCATCAATAAATAGTACAGCAATGAAGATCCACGAAAAAACCAACAAGGGTTAACGGGAAATCTTACCAGTGTAGCTTGATGCGGCACTGCTGTGATTGTTTTCTTCATCTGCACTCTCTCTTCTCTCCAACTCACCTCTCTGACCAGACACATCCTCCAGCTCCTCCTTGACCTCAGCATCACTCTCAGTATCTTTGGGTTTAACCGAGTCCGCATGTTCTGATGCACTTACATCTCTGCAGCCATTTGAGCCCTTTGATTCCACCTGGGGTAACGGGCACTTGACATCAGCCACATCCTTGGGTGATGCTGGCTGGCGGTAGCCGTTGACCCTGCTGTGCTGCTCGGGAGAGGGTTGCTGTAAGGCCTCCATGACTCCTTTTGAAGCGCGCTCGGCGGCCCTCACTGCTGTCACGTCGCCATGATGGCCCACTAGTTGAAAGGTTAATTGTGAATTGAATGCAGATAGTTGGCCAAACATAAATATTACAGGCTTCATTCATTAACTCAAAATTCCTGGCATTATTACTTCATCTTAAATGTTGATAAATTTTAAGTAATGTTTCCCAATTAAATGAATGAAAACACAATTAGTCTGTTCCAACCCAGTCTCATTTTTATCCAAGAAAAAGTTGCTGTCTGGTTTGACAATATTGTTGTGCTTTTTTGACTCGCAGAAAAGACTTCTAACTATATGGAAATAGGTTATGTATCCCTAGACCCTTTCACTCTCATTGGGACAATGCGTCCCCGCGGTTTTGAAAAAACGTCAGTGGATAATAGGAATGGTAGAAATAAAATGAAATGGCATCCCAGCGGTTCATGACACACCTACCTACAGATTCTACTGGCAATTAGCAACATTTCCATACACAACAGGCCAGTGCTGGGCCCATTGTCAACAAGGTAGCTTGTGTTGTCAATTAACCATCTAGTACTGCAGAAATATGTTAAAATTATGTGCTACACTGTATATGAGTGGTGTTGTAGATTACACTGATTACAATGTGTGATAGGTGATCATTTAAACTTCTCTGACATGTTTTTGAACAAGTATCATGGTCTACGGCAGGGGGGTCAAACTCTTTTTTTTCGTGGGCCGTTTTGTTGCTACAACTTTCCTCATTGAGCCGATATTATGGGGAAACCAAATCCATTATATATCGTCTTGTAGTATTATTAGTGTACACAACAAATTGATGGCTTGGTTTTGAAATCAAAAGTCAAGGGTAAGAGGTTGTTGAACTTTTAACCCTTGTGCAAACACTTTGCAAACTCTACACATTTTCCTGATTTTGAAAATGCTTCTAAAGCTGTAATAATGAGTTATTTACGAATATTTTTTTTTCCTTCAACCACTCAAATCGTTCTGTAGCATCAGTTCTAGCCATACATATGTAGGTTAAATTTGTTAACACCCACAAAATATCGAAAATAGGTATGGTCTGTCTTTATAGCCAGTGAAGTGATAATGACACATTAACACATAGCCATTAACTGGTCTCTACCACCACCTACTGTCTTGCGGCGAAACACAAGTCAACAATTTTTTTTCGGTTTGCTGACATAGATTGACCGCCGCTCGCCGGAATGTTGCAAAAATCGGAACACAATCAATGCATCTCAAAAATTGTTATTATAATGGTATTATATGGTCCAAATTTTGATCAATTATTTTTGTACAAAAAAAATCTCACATGTCCAACTGCAATCACATAGAAAGGTCAGAATTGTTGCATTTTGAAATTTTACATGTTTTAATCAATTGCTGGAAATTTCAGCTTCTTAGTGTTTTTTCCCATTGAGTCATTTATATCATAAAAAAAAAAATCAAAGGAATTTCCATAATATGTAATGCCACAAGGGTTAAGTGACTGTAAAAAAAACAAAAATATTACAAAATCTCTACGTTATTATACATGACAAGTTTAAATTTTGAAACTGAATCTGCAAAGGTCATGGAAATTTTCATGACTTGCTTTCGCGGGCCACATAAAATGATGTGGCGGGCCAGATTTAGCACCTCGGCCTTGAGTTTGAGACCTGTGGTCTACGGTATATACAGTCCTAATGATATTTCTTGGTGGAAATGGAAGTGGGAATTTACTAATAATATATGTCATATATGTTTTCTGCATGGCTTTTGACACCTTGCAGAGTGTTGACGTTGATTTTATTTGATTTATTTTACTTGATTTTACTGTTTTATTGTGTTTATTGCGTTTTATTTTTCCAGTACAGCACTTTGGAAAACTTGTGTTTGTTAAAATTGTGCCATATACATAAAGTGGACTGGATTGAATTGGACACCCCCCCCCCCCCCCCCCCAAAAAAAAAAAAGAACAAAAAAAAAAAGGAAAAACAAAGCCACAAGATGACTCGTGAGTGGGAAGTTCACTCTGTCCCTCTGCTATCATCAAACCTTGTGAACGTTTGTCTGGAGCCATCTGCATTGCTGTTTGCTTGGCTTTCATGCAAGGGCGCACCGTGTACACGGGGACATGGTGCATGCACTGTGTACACACTGAGCTGTTGTGTTGATCGCAGGAGGAGGGTAGGTTTGGGGTCTTTCGTGGTGGCCCTCGAGTGGAAGAAACCTAAGTAACGAAGCCTCGCCTCTTTTTCATAACACCAATAAGAAAACAACCTCAACCTTGCCTTTGTGAACTGATTTGTTCACAACAAAAAGTGATTTTACGAAGTGGAAATGTTGCGTTAGCGACCAAACGCAATCGCCCGCTATTGTTAAATATAAGAAAAATCGGTTGCCGATTTGAGTTCTAATCAATACATTACTAACCCCTGGTGGAAATTTTGACTCAACTCGAGCTTTTGGTGTGTTTGATGTGTTATATCAAAGAAAAAGCATACAAACTACACTCGGGAGGCTAAAATATTGCATATGATGTATGCCATACATCGTCAAAACATGACAACTTTCAATAAGCCACGCTGCCGTCCCTTCTAAATGCTTTCAAACAGGAAAGCGAGAGGCACGCCCTATAGGTGTCAAATTTAGCCCCTGTCGGGCTCATTTGCTGTCATTCAAAATTGGAAATATTGGCAATTTTGGATAAATTGAAAACCTGATTTTTTACCATGCATTTTCCCCTGATTTTTGCAATAATCCTTTCAACGGCAACTCGCAAATGGGCGCAATAGAAATGTTTGTGTTGACACCTCAAAACCATCGAGTGGCACAAGCGGCCAACTTAGGATGTTTGCAAGCCCTTGTGACTTCGAGGATTGGCTTAGCCTGGACTCCCATATTGCAAAAGTCTTCAAGCCATAATACTCTACATACATAATAAACATTCCTATTACAATTTCATAAACATACAGCATACTTACTTTTACTATGATCGCATTTTTACATATGTGTGAATGTGCGTGTATAGAGCTGATGTCACTGAACATTTTGAGTGGTTGAAAGTAAATATATAGTTATATTTGACGATGTTATGAGACTTCCAAAGTCAGCCCAAGTTGGGTGATAAAACGGCCAGGATTGTGAAAAATCCCCGGATTTAACTTAAAAAGTTTTCAGCATTTGAACAGTCAAATGATTAAAAGTAGTCCACCACTTTACTACTTAAGTCGGCGTGTTGAGCTCCGTTGAAGACTTCACCTCGATATGCTAGCGCAGCTAGTTAGCTTCTAACCTTGATAGGCACAAGTGTGTTAGCGTGGCTGACCCAGTTTCCCATGGGTGCCCTCAAACGCCGACCTGCCAGCACCACTTACCTCTCTGTTAAGTGCTGCTGATTCAATGGCCGTCTGCGCGGCGACAATCCGCAGCGGGGCTGTACAGCGGGCGCTTGTGGAAAACAGTGTCTTCGAGCGCCTGGGATAGCGATCGATCGCCTCGGTTGTTGACAAGTTGTTTGAAGCCGCAACAAGAGTTACTAGCTGCGCGAGCTAACGTCACACGGCCAGCGCAAAGCTCAACGATGACTCGGGCCTTCCGTCATCATTCGGAAAGCGCCCATGTTGACTCGACACGGAGGGTCCGAAAGGCGAAGAAAAACACACCCGCGCCTTAACGGGCAACCATTTCACCGGTGTGAGTCGGCCAAGTCGGTCGAAAATCTCCCGATCACTATCTCTCTCCTTGTTGTTCGCAGCTTCGCCTCGCTTCACCCACTCGTGTCTACGTACCGCCCACCACGTGACGTCACATGTTAGGACCGTTGCCTGCAAATAATAACAACAATCTCATTGTAAAGATGTCATGATTATCTGGAATGACTGACTGTACACATTTGTGTTCTTTTTTTTTTAATTTGTTGAGTTGACAAGGAATCATTGTCAATTGTTAAAAAGATATGTCTTTTTTTTTTTTTTACAACAATTTTCCAAAATTGACAGAATGCACTTCCTCGAAGAAATGTGTCCAGATATTCAGTCTGTTTTAACCCTTTCATTCCCGATTTTTAGTTAAATTCCCACCTCCGTAGATTAGGTTTCAGGCCCTGGATTTTTTTTTCGCCCATCGGTATTATATAATTCTAACAACAATAATAATGATAATAAAAATAGAAACGTGCCAGAGAAGTGAAAATGGTCACCAAAACGTCTAAATTACATAGTGATCAGTGTAAGCTATAGTAATACTGTACACATATATAGAACATAATATCAATAAATTTCCGCAGTAGTACATAGTTGGTTAATTGAGGAGAAATTGAACAACAGAAGCTACCTTGTTGACAGTGGGCTCAGCACTGGCTTGTTGTGTATTGAAAAGTTGCCAAATGCCATTAGAATCTGTAAATGGATGTGTAATGAATCGATGGGATACCATTTTATCTTATTGCTACCTTTCCTATAGCCACTGTCATTTTTTGAAAAGCTGTGGCTGTGGGACACGTTGTCCCAACGGTAGTGAAAGGGTTAAAGTATTAAATACAGAAGCTTGTGTAAAAAATGACTAGTCAAAACATAGCGTTGATTCCAAAGCTAGCGTAATGAATACAAATAAAAATATTTAAATTTTAATACTAAATTAAAATGTAAAAAAAAATATGTTTGCGGTCTAGTGTCATACCTGAATGAAAAAAAATGTTGCCCGTGTGTATGTGTGTGTAACCACAATATAGTACAGTAGTTCAAAATCAATATTTATCAGAATGGAGAAAATACAGTGGGTTAGAGGGGCAGATGATTAAAATAAAATACGAGTAACCTAAAAAAAAATCCACACGATTATTATCTTCAGGCATTTGCACAAACACTAAGGAAATACCGGTTTCAGCCCCGATGAACCTTCTGGCTTGGCTTCTTTCCATTAAAGTCGATCACTGCACGTTGCTCTTCACTGGTGACTTGTATTACGACAGTAAAGCGTCCAAAAACCAACACGTGTAAAAATCGATCGAACAGTTAAAATAGCAGCAGTTCGTAGTCACGTGACACAGCAGTCGGACGGTGCAAGAAAGGTAAAAATGAACACACATGCAATACAGTAATCCCTCGCTGTATCGCGGTTCACTTTTCACGGGTTTGCTGCTTCAAAGATTTTTTTACAGTGTGGATATATATATATATATATATATATATATATATATATATATATATATATATATATATATATATATATATATATATATATATATATATATATACACAGCGCGTTGTGCTCTGAATTCTGAATGGCTCAGGGGCTTTAATGTTGTCTCGAAATAAAATATCGACACTGTACTGTATTGGTTTCTCACTTATCAATTTATTACAAAGGGCAAGAGGACCCAAAAGCTTGCTTTCCTCTCCTGTGTCTCTCCTCCAACTGCCTTGTGCGAACGTGCTAGTAAGCACATTGATTGACAGCTTGGGCTCTGGGAGCCGATCACGTGACTCGTAGGCGTGCCGAGAGCAAACACACACACTATGTCAGGCATGTCCACAGTCCGGCCCGGGGGCCAAATGCGGCCCGTGGTCGATTTCCATCCGGCCCGCAGCCTCTGTAATAAAATCAATAACGTCTGGCCCGCATGGAGAATGAATACATTAGGCAGCAGCGCTGTTATGTGCGTGTGCTAATTGCTGCCATCATAGGCTCAATTAGGAACAGCAAATTAGTATATGAGTAATTGACTGTATGAGCCCCTAACTTTCTAAAATAGCGACAATCAACAAATGGAGGAAAGTTGACTGTGAGGGCCGACGGTTCAAGGATGAGTGGAAATTGGACTATTTCTTCACAACTGTTCCTGCTTCATTTGTAAAGAGACAGTGGCTGTTTTTAAAGAGTTCTATGTGAAGTGACATTACCAAACAAAACATGCTGACATATATGGCAAGATTACAGGTAATGAACGCAGCGAGAAACTTTAACATCTTGAAGCTAGTTTAATCTCACAGCAGCAATATTTCACAACTTTTACCGACACCTGGATAGGGACAGGTCCGAGAGATTCGAGCATTTGGTAAGAAAATGCTACGCTTGTTTGGGTCGACGTATTATTGTGAGAAGACAATCTCGGTTATGAACTTAAATAAGAGCCGTGTGAGGCGCGGCTATCGGACTCTCAATTACAAGACAACTTGCGCATCCATACTACTGCCATAGAGCCACACCTGGCCTTTGTCCTGCACTCCAGATCTTGAGGCTTCATTTTAATTCGATGTCCGGGCATATCCGTTTATAAAATTCTTCTTGCTCAGAAAAAGAAAGAGCCCAACAATTACTCATAACAATGTGCGGGTTCAGGATGAATAGGCATAGCTGGGACTGTGAAATACGTGAGTGATAATGTTTCCAACTTTGTATTACGATATTAAAATGATTGTTTTCAACAAATTTGGGGCTTTAAAACAGGTTTTGATTTTTGGTTTTATTCTATAGTTTAGTATTGCATTGTTAAACAATAAAAAAATAAAGCTGGCTACTTGACGGATTTCACTTTGCACGTGTTATTTTTGGAACGTAACCCCTGCAATAAATGAGGGATTACTGTACACAAAATTAATTAGTTAAAAATACATAGAAAAACAAATGTGTAAATAAAAGCATAGATAAATATGTTGAATAATAAATAAAAAATAATGCCTCTGCAACTCGCTGCTGAACTTCCACATAGGCATACTCCAATCAGTCAGCTCACAACTGCACATCCAGCGGCACCAGAACTGTAAGCACAGGGACTGTGCTGTGTGCTGAGCCCCCTGCTATACACACTCTTCACCTATTACCGTGTCGCCTCCCAAATCAACACCAGCATAATTAAGTATGCAGACAACTACATTCATAGATCGGCCTGATGACTGGTGGGGCTGAGACAGCATACAGGAAAGAGGTGGCAGACCTTGTGGCCTGGTGTCGCAGCAACAATATACACCTAAACACGGACAAAACCAAAAAACTGATCATAGTCCCAAGGCGGCAGATGGAGCAGCACAAACCACCACTATTCATCAATGTGTCCTCTCCACCTCCATCCGAGTCTGTTACGGCAACTGCACAGCACAAGACAGGAAGGCTCCCCAGCGTGTGATCAAGTCCTCACAGTGCATCTTTGGCGCAGCCTTACCCTCACTGCAGGACCTTTACCACACCAGGGTTCTGCGGAGGACAAGGACAAGACAAACCCACAAAACGATCTGTTTGAACTGCTGCCATCAGGCCGACGCTATAGGAGCCTGAGGGCCAGGACTGCCAGGCTGGCAAACAGCTTCTACCCACAAGCTGTCTGGATTCTCAACAAATCCCTCACGCACTAATCTGCCTCTTACTGCATGCATAAAAAATATTTTGTACTACATGATATTTTGCAATATATGATTAGCACCATTGTTTCTGTTTGTTGTTTGTTTATTGCTATTTATTGCTAATTTTTCATTGCTATTTTTTTTCTCAAATATGGACTGTAGTCTGCTGCTCAGGTGAACAGAATAAGAATTTCATTGTGTGGTGTAATAATACTATACATATGACAATAAAAGTCTTGAATCTTGAATCTACTGCTATCTCTTGCCGTTTCCATTCCTTGTTGCTCCTGCACTCTCTAACACCCTACCTGAGCAGATAATGAGAGGACATCCATTCTCTTACTTGATAACGTCAGAGCGAGGAGGAACACCTGGGTACTTCATTTTCACCACTCCCACATACCGCCCATGTAGAGTAAACACACATCCACATTATTTGAGCAGCCATGCATTTTTTACTTTTGATTTAGCACCAGAGCATGGAGAAGAGATTTTACACCTAGTCAGCCAAGTAAACAACATATTTTCATTTAGTCACATAGTTTTGTTGCAGAAAATATCAAAGTGGGGAAAATGTGGTTTGGGCTAGTAAAGACTGCTTTGATGGGCTATTTTTCTACTGCTACTAAGATCTTACATTTCTCGATGTGAAGGACTGTTTACATCTACTTTTGAGTTTCTTGATGTTGTAAAATCACAATTGTGCACATAAGTTTACATACCCTAAGGTTATGTTAGCTTTTTTCCTTGTTATTGTTTCATGGCTGGTCAGCTGTAGAACAATGATGTGAAAAGGGCTTGGCAGCCACACACTAAGTGGCAGTTTCAATAAATGTGTTTCTTTTCCTGATTAGAAATATCGTCACCAAAAAAAACTCATATTTCGAAAGAAATTAAATCGCCAATGTGCTAAAGATAAAATGTCATCATTTATATGCATATATTTCACCGTGGAAAGGACTATGATACAGGTCCTTTAAAAATTTAGCTTTGCTTCTTATCACAATCGAAAAACGGACCCAGGAATGTTGTTGCAGACAGCGGAGGCGAGGTATGCTATTCCAAGGTATACTCTACCATCCAAGAGCTCAAGGGATGGAGCCCAGATGTCCCTAAATGAAAAAAAATAAAATAAATAAAAACAGGGCTTGCAGAAGGGAGGCAGGAAGCGGGAACAAAGCGGAGTTTTTTGTCCCCCACTTATGCACAGACCAATCGCCTTACGAGCAATCTGACATGCCGGCCATTGTATTTGTTCATATATTTTCGCTTTGCCACGTCATCAAAATTAGTAGTTAAAGCTTGTCACGGCAACGTAGAACGATATTGCTCTTACAATGTCACAGTCACTGTCTCAGTCACGGAGTCAGTCACGGAGTCAGTCACGGAGATGCTATTGGCCAGCGTCACGTCAATCACAGAAATGCCGATATGCTATTGGCCGAACGCCTTTATCTAGCTTGATGGCACAGCTGGTCGAGACAGAAGGAAGGAGAGAAAATGAGTGAAAAACGGAAGGAAAGAATGTTGTGAAGACTTTGCAAACTTTATCTGTTAGACATGGCTTCTAAAATTGCAAGTGGCGGTAAAGGAAGAAGTAAGAGGATGATGACATTAGAAACCAAGCAGGAGATAATAAAAAAAATACGAAGGAGGCGCACACATAGTTAACCTTGCTCGTGTGTATGGCCGTAACCGCTCGGCAATCTTCTAAGGGCAAGACTTTCCTTGCCGGGGGACGGACCTCAGTCGACAACAAAATGGAGAGGCTTCTTCTATTATGGATTAAAGAGAAGGAAATCGCTGGTGATATGTTCTAGTTTGAGAAAAGTTCCCATTTAAGAAAATAAATCAATAAATTCTGCGGGTTGGTCTCTGCTCCCCTCCGCCTCCACCCAGCTCAAGTCACGTCGCCCCAAAGGTAAATGTCATTTTTCCTTTGTATATTTATGTTATTTAATTTAACTGTACTGTAGATTATGTTACTAATTTTTAATATGTGTATAAAGTCGTGATGTTTTTACCTAAGGTTTTTGCGCGCGTTGCACGCATTCACTAATTAACATAGGTTTGGATTGCCCGTCATACGAGCAGTTCAAGGTACGAGCGTAGCCGCTGAACGGATTAAGTTCGTAACACAGGGGCCCACTGTATGTATATATATATATATATATATATATATATATATATATATATATATATATATATATATATATATATATATATATATATATATATATACACAGTATACAGTGATCCCCTCTACTTCGCGGTTAATGGGGGTTGTCAACCCCCCGCGAAGTCTGGAACCCGCGAAGTAGGGTATCAGTTCCTAGATTTCTATGTACGCCGTGACTGTGACCTTAATCGACCAATAGCATATTGGCATCTCCGTGACTGAGACCGTGACTGTGACCTTAATCGACCAATAGCATATCGGCATTTCCATGACATGCGAGAAAAGTTGTTTTTGTTGATGCAGCAAAGCCAAAAACATAGTGCGGACACACTGACCGGCATGTTAGATGGTTCGCAAGACGAAAGGTTTGTCCGTAAGAGGGGGACAAAAAAACGCCGCAGTCCACGTCGTAAGATGAAAAGTACATAAAAGTGGGGGTTCGTAAACCGGGGGCCCACTGTATATATATATACCGGTAATCACTTACTTAATTTTTATGACAAAGTGAAAAATGTTTTTTTTTTTTGTTTTGTTTTTTTTACATTTTTAAAATTTATTAAAATGAGAAAACCAAGATGTTGCATTTCCAGTCTTTGCCATGAATTCAAAATTCAGCTCAGATGCACCATGTACATATAATGTAATTAATTGTTTGCAGTTCCATTCATACAAGGCACTGAGGCGTGTTTGGTGTTCGGATCAGATCTCACTGTTACTAAAACTGATACAGTGCATCATCAAAACATTTCGATACTGTCACTTCAGTGTTAAATGCTGGACTACTCCAGTTAAAATACCAACGATTTCTTGGATATGCATCTTGCATGAATCATGCATTTAGGGAAATTTCAGGTCTCTATTAGAAGTGTGGGTGTTATGTTTCTCTAAATCCGCATCACATCTGAGGTCTTCATCAACCTTTAACATTCGTCTTTTCAATCTTCGGTTCCTGAAACCCTTCGAAGATTCAGTCCAGGATCTCTCTGGCTCGGAATCTGGAAGGATGGTAGGGAGCTTCTCAACAAAGGTCTTTTGTCTGCACACAAGTCATATATAGAACAGAAAATAAAAATAATTCAGTTTTTGACATGTGGATATTTGTATGATGAGGATTAAAAAAAAGGACAGAAAGCCCAGTACGTGATGTGTAGACCCTTTTGGTGCACACCGTTTTGACAGCTTATGGTGCAGGAAGTGTTCTATACAGTACATTGCCCCCTTGTTGTAATCCACTCCTAACCAATTAAGTATCTTGTAGGAGTAACCGTGAGCTGATTGACTGATTGTCTAAACCAGTCGATATTGTCCAAGCTGTTGACTGCCTTCAACAAGCAGTCCCCACCTCACATGCGAGAAGGCGTGGAAGGAGCAATACAATCAGTACAAAACACAGCGCTGTTGTAATTAATTGGAATTTTGAGTATAATGTCTGCTTCCTGTTATATGTTTGGTCAACTACAGGCTTCACTCTAGGTCAGTGGTTCTTAACCTGGGTTCGATCGAACCCTAGGGGTTGGTGAGTCAGTCTCAGGGGTTCGGTGGAGCCTCCGCCGCAGAGGTCCACCCCTCAGTCTAGTCTGCAGTTAGTGGGCACAGTCAATGAAAACGGCCTGCTCTGAGATTTCCTACTGGTCCGCTTTGAGGTCGCTGGATAAGCCGCAGGGTGAGACCTCCTTCTCAGTCGGGACCACACACCGTAATTAGCCCGTTATCTCCCGAGCGCCGGTCCATGCAAATAAGCTCCTGCGGCCGTAGATCTAAAGGGTCGATCGCCTTACGGAATCACGACATGGCGGTGGGTAACTGGTACTTTTACCCACATTGTAAAACGGCTGTAAAGGAGTGGACGCGCTGCCAGTGTATCACTTCCTGTTTATTTCGTGCACCAGTAAAAAAAAAAAAACATATTTTATTTTTTACTAAAGAAGGGTTCGGTGAATGAGCATATGAAACTGGTGGGGTTCGGTGCCTCCAACAAGGTTAAGAACCACTGCTCTAGGTTGACGTCAGAGGAGTGCAATTACTGAGGGCACGAAAGATGATGCGTGAAGTAGCAAGGGAACACTTTAATTGTAATTTATTCACCTTCAACATATATTTTATATATTTTTTTATGTCTATGCTATATTACTGTATATACTGTAAACTATCTACCGTATTTTCTGGACTATAAGACGCACCGGTATATAAGCCGCAGCAAGAGAAATTGAGCAAAAAAACTATTTTTGTCACGGATAAGCCGCACTGGACTATAAACCGTAGGTAGTAACATCAGATACTCAAGCAAAAAGATGTTGTATGGAGGTTTTTTAAGTTTTTATAATTATTTTTAAAAAAAAATAATTGCCAGGCAACAGCAACACCCTCTCTTTAACATATTCAACATGCCTGCATTTTTAGCACCAACATATTTATGCGAACATGGATGGATTATTTTCAACATAACACCAACAGAATACTGCAGAGTTAAATAGCAGTTCAAACTCAAAATCCTTTCTTTGAAAGCATGTTCTTCTGTCTCCCAATGTTTAATTGCTAGATTATTTTAGTGAACATACAAACACATAGCAGATAATTCATACATACGATCATAAATATTTAAATACAATCAAATATACCTTATATCAAATTTATACATCACAAACTTTTATACACAATCTTTTTCAATTTAGACATTTTTTTTTTTTTTAATAATTTATTTTTAAAACTTGTTTCAAGTTCAGCCATTGATTCACATCCTTTCAGTTCTGTTTCATGGTTGTTCCATAAATTGAGACCTTGAACAGATACACACATTTTCTTGACCGGTGGATTGTCTCCTGTTGACTAGCAATAAAAAAAACAAAAAAAACAAACAACAAACAAACAAAAAAAACGCAGATAAGCCACACTGGACTATAAACCGCAGGGCCCAAATCATGAAGAAAAAGTCGCAGCTTATAGTCCGAAAAATACGGTACAATGTTTCTTCAAAGTTGGTGATTTGAATGCAAATACATACAGAAAGTGAAATATAGAGTTCAACAGCATACAATGTATTAATTTGTTCCATATGCACTGCTTGTCAGTAGTGTGTATTAAGTACAAACTCACCACCGGGTCCAATGGGTCGCATAAGTCTGTTCATCTGAACATTCCAGTGTTTGACGTTGGTGCTTGCTTGGCGAAGTTTTCTCTGAGCAGCCTGTATATCAGAGGTAAAAGGCATGGGTTAGTGTCTTCAGTGTTTCCACTGCTTAGCATTAGCAAAGAGAGTTCTTAATAATACCTCTTAATAAAAGAGCATTTCTTGAATGTTGGCCAAAATTGTCAACCTCTAAGTAGAGAGTTGCTATGTTTGGTGATTGTGTTGTTATCTTTTGTCATGTTCTGTGCCTTGAGTTGGGTTTGGTTTAATTTCAAGTCTAGTTACTGTTCTTAGTTTATGTTTTCTGGTGTCAATAGCTTTTTAATTTGATTGTGTCCATCTGTCCTCATCAACCTGTTCCCTTGTGTCAGCCAATCCGCTCCCTGCACCAACTGTATCTTGTTCATCGTTGTCTCGCCAGTTTGGGGTGTATTTATTTTCCTGTTTCCTTCCAGTTCTTGTCGGGACATTGTTCTTTCCATCACTGTCAACAGATAGTAGTCTCCCAAGGTTTTCTTCCCTGTTTTGTACAAGTCCTGCATTCTAGTCTTGTTGTCGGTCTTGTTGTTACTTTCAAAGTCATTTTTGATCCCATCCTTTTTGATAGTTTTATTTAACCAGGTTGCTCTAATTACATTACAATTTTGAGCACACCTCGCTCCTCTGCCTCCCTGCATTTTGGGTCCTATCCCAATGCTACCATGCCAGAGCATGACAAGTACCTCGATAACAAATGTCCCACTTCCAATGGGTTTACTATCTGTGGGAGGGCCGAAGGGGGTTGCCTGCATTGTGGGCTTGGGCCGAACGCAGGGACCTTGGAAATCTGATTCCAAGCTTCAAAAACTAGACGGACCCTGAGCCGGTGCGGGCGGTCATGAATTTCTGACTAGGTGACATATGGCAATGTCACGCAAATAGACGTGGTTTCAGCTTCATACTTTGTACCGTCAATAAAATACATTTCATTCATGTCACTCACCACAGTAACAAAGTAATAGGTTTCTTCCTTTTCCTCCAGTTTACTGCTTCCTTTGTAGCATCTGAGTTTTGCCCTGTTTGTTTACTCCAAGGAGAAATCAATACTTAGAAAGCGGCAACATAATGCGGGCGGGATTGTGTATTTCTGCAGCTGGATATTACTTATTTTGCATTCTAATTCATGTTATTCGACCCCCCTCCCCCAATATGGGGTTTGAAAACGAGAAAAACAAAAGTCAACTTGTACATGGAGAAATATGGTAATGTTATTCAAACACAGATATGTGGAGAAAATTGGTCTGTTTTTGAGTTATGCAGCTATTAGTCCC
This sequence comes from Hippichthys cyanospilos, assembly GCF_059441005.1. Classification (NCBI taxonomy): domain Eukaryota; kingdom Metazoa; phylum Chordata; class Actinopteri; order Syngnathiformes; family Syngnathidae; genus Hippichthys; species Hippichthys cyanospilos. The sequence goes on from NC_142370.1 coordinate 3,967,878, forward strand.
CCCCAAATATGGTGGTTTAAAATGAGGCGAAAAAAATTCGACTTGTACTCGGAGAAATATGTTCAATCAAATTACTAAATTGAAAAAACTAAACATTTTAAAGGGGACCTGTCATGAAAAGTCAACCTTTATGAGCTTTTAATGTTCCAATGTTGATTTCTCACCCTAAGCACCTTGAAGTGTTGTTTTCTTTCACTGATGCATTTCTAAGCATTCCTTGCTTGTTCTGCGCCCTCCGAGCAGAAAAACTTGACGACAGAAGAATTTTGTATCTTCCCTCCACCGCCCCTGTACCAGCCTTGCAAGAATGAGTGCACCTTGACCTTAGTGTGTGAAAAGTGGCGAAAATGTGTCTTTGGGAGGACACAGCCGGACATTCAATGTCAGCCACCCGCTGGCAGATCTATTGTAATGAAAACTGGGTTCCCACGGGGACCGATTTGCGCTGAGGAACATGCATCAGTGAGTGTGATCTTTAAACACTGTTTTGCATTTTAATGTCAGTAAAACGCTAATTTTTGGCTCCTTCGGGCACTCTCTGACCCTCTTGAGGATAAGCGGTCAATATGATGACTCCATGATGTTTCGTAGCCGGCGGCATAGAATAACATCATAAAGTGGGCACGGCAGGCAAACGATGAGAAGCGTACTTCCTGTCTTGTCAGTACCGTAAAATTCATATTTAATTAATAAGAAACTAAACAGACAATGTGACAAATGTGATTATATGCACAAATGTAACTGTGAAAAGTATGAAAAAAAACATACATATATTTTTTGCTCACCACTACATCTTGGTCAACCCTGTGCCTGTTGGCCCGGACCTCCTCAAGCTGCCTCTGTGCCTCATCCAGGGCTAGGGATTTAGCTTCCATCTCCTGTTTTAACTCCTGCTTCTCCCGCTGCGTCTTCAGGATATACTCTTTCTGCTCTTCCTGCAGGGTCATCAGTGCCTTCATTTTCTCCTCCTCTTCAGCAAGTAACCTGCACCCAGACCACAACACCCAAGAACAAAAAGCATCAATAAAGTTTTGTTAGTTTGTTATCCTCCGCAATCGGTCAGGACCACAACAATGATCCATCATATGATCCGTCTGCTATATTATACCAGGGAAAATTACAGTATGAAGTGTTTAGAGCGGACATTCTCAAAGTGGTGTTCGGAAATAATATAAATAGAAAAAAACATTTAAAAAAATGAATTCCAGCCATCCATTTTCTATAGCCGCTTATACTCACTAGGGTTGCAGGCTTACTGGTGCCTATCCCAGCTGACTTTGGACGGGGGACACCCTAAACTAGTTGCCATTCAATTGCAGGGCACACAGGGACAAACAACCATTCACACTCCTAATCACACCTAAAGAAAATTTAGAGGATCCAATACACCTGCCACGCACGTTTTTGGGGTGTGGGAGGAAGCCGGAGTGCCCGGAGAGTGCAAATGTGGGCATGGGGAGAACATGCAAATGCCACACAGGAAAGCCAAAGCGTGGTGGTATTGAACTTGGGTCTCTTAACTGTGTGATGGACGTGCTATCCACTCTCCATCGTGAAATACAATGACATCATGAAATACAGGAAAACACTTAAATAAATGACAGTATCAACCAAGGCCAAGAAAGATTAAAAAAATCAGTTTGGACAAAACGCACTCAACCCGCTTCCTGGCAAACTTGTTAACTCTTTCAGTGCCAAGTGTTTTCACAAAAGGCAATGAGCATTTTCCCTCATTTTTCAAGGCTGACAAAATATTGTGTGCTATGTCTTTGCAAACATGGCGTGGTGACATATGAAAGATTAAGTTCTATTCTTCAATCAGAAAAAAAGTATGTTCCGAGCTTATTCCATTCTTTAGCAATCACTATTTGAAAATAGGTACGTACTGTCTTTTGAACTATAAGTCGCAACTTTTTTCTCATGATTTGAGCCCTGCTCAGTGCAGCTTTTTTTTTTTTTTTTTTTGGCTCGCCTTTAGGACACAGTCCATGGGTATAGGAAATGTGTGTTTCTCTTCAAGGTGTCAATTAATAGGACAACTATAAAATACAACTGAAAAGATGTGAATCTAAACCAATTAAGCAAAGGGAGACAGAAGAAGACACTATGGAAGTACATGTAAAGAGTTTGAGTTTGCCTTTCAATAAAAAGCAAAAGCTAGACTTGACATTCTTCCAACATCCAAATTAAGTAGATGAGCTTAAAACAAAATGAATCACTGCTAATCACAAACCACAATGAATATTGTGTGTTCTGCTCGGCACTAGATTACAATAAACAATCATGTCCACAAGGGAGCACACACAGAATTAGACTGCAATTAGCAGACACGTCCACTAGGAAGTATTATTTTGCTCCAAATATTTTTTTAACCTCCACAGTCCTTCCATCAAACCATCCATTTTCTTATGCGCTTGAAGCAAGCGAGCAAGGTTTTTGCCTTTTTGGGGAATCCAATAACGTATATCTAGCATTTCCTGGCTAAGAGCCAATCACATTGAGACATTGCAAAGTGTGTGTTCGATGATAACAGGCCCTCTTCACTACCCCCATACCCCCCCACGCAAGAGTAAATACATACTCACCTTATCGAAGGAGACATTCACATTTTTACTTTGATTTTCATTTCGGGGTTGGGGTGAGAGATTTTACACAGAGTTGGCCAAGTAAACAGCAACATTTCTTTTGCATCATCATGTCCCACCCCTATTGAACATAAAGTGTATCATTTGATTTTATATATAAAAATGTTAAAAAAAAACATTTCCTACTTTTTCTTATGCAGAAGGGATAATGTAATGTTAGGAACATTTTGAATGGCATTGATCAAATTCTCAACCGATACAGAATCTTACATTGGGCATGTATGAAGACAGATTGTTTCAGAGTACAATGCAAATACTGTAGTGACAACAGTATTTACATTGACTGACAGTGGAGGGTGAAGCCACCTTGTGTGTCATAATTAAACATCAATTATTTTCAGACCAAAGAAAGGAAAGGTTAATGCTCATATTTTCTTGGTGACTATGACTTTACCCTGCCTGAGCAACGCGGAAGGCCTCCTCATCCTGCCTGGCTCCAATCTCCTGCTGCAGAGCCTCCTCTAGACGCTTCTGCATCTCCTCCAACTCGCGGATCCTCTTTCTTTGCCTTTCTGCTTCCTCTTCTTTGAGAGCCATCTCCGCCTGCATGCTGATTCGTACCTTGAGACCAGTACAGCAGGAAGGAAATGTCTTAAAGCCAATTCGCTTTTTGGACATTCTTACCTTTACTGCTATGCTCACCTCCTCGGCCTCCCGCAGCTGCACCTCCAAGGCCTGCTGAAGCTGCTCGTGTTGCTGGCGCCTCCTCTCTTCGTCCTGTTCCAGGAGAACCTGGGCCTGCTTTTGCGCCTCTCTCAAGAGCTCCAGCTCTGCCAGTTCTCTCTCTCGTTCCTCCTGAAGGGACTGGACCCTCTGCAGCTCCTCTTCCTTGGCCCGATGCTTCTTCTGACGCTGCTCACGCTGCTCGTGCCGCTTCAGCTTCAAGTCCTTGTGAAGGGACGTCTTCCCCTCCACGTGCAGTCTGATAGCCGTCTGAAGGGCTGCGGGCAAATGACAGATGAACTTAATGTAATTAAAGACATTTGTTGAATGGATATATTGATTTTAATTGACCTGTTGTCCATTCTTGTCTCTGTTTGGTGTCTGACGAGCTCATCTCATATGTTTTGGAGAGCGTTTTTAGACAAAACATGCACCTTTTACCATCGCGGTCTTGGAGCACCTTAAAGCCAGACAGCAGGCAAAAGATTATAGCAGGATAATACAACATGGTACTGTGCTTTTGGAAATGAACTTCCCAACACCATTGTCAGGTTCATCTGACAATTATGCATATTTGACATATAAATTATATATATCTCTTGATCCCTATATTTATTTCAGCGGTTTCTTAAGTATTGTGAGAAATCAATAACATGATCAGGGTCTTTACATAAACTTGTAGCCCTTTGTGTTACTCAGTACCAAAGAAGTAGTTCTCAGTTTCTAAAAGGTTGGTGACCCCTGCTTTACATGACTCTGAAAAGATTGATGACTGTTCTCATTATAACTGCCTGTCCTACAACTACAGAGTTTCATATATCATGTGTCCAAATTTGTCTAAATTTCATGTGTCACATACACTACAAGTGAAACAAAGTATTGTTGGGGCAGCCCGCCCCCCCCCCCCCCCCCCCCCAAAAAAAAAAACATATTTAATTAGGGAATTAAAAACGTGTATTTTGCATTTCCTGGCCAAGAGCCAATCAGATAAAATTGGCAAATTTGGCCTGCATTCATTGGTTACTTCAAACGCATCCCAGAATTCTCTTATCACCAAGAAGTGAAACCAGGACTAAGACAGGGAGCAACTACAAATACTGTAAATCTCTACTGAAGTCAGCTGTGTTATACACGTCGGACACCATCAGTGACTAGGAGCCCAAAAGTTGATGGCAATCCAGCCAATATTTGATTGCAAAAACTACTGCTGCTTTCACCTCGACACAGCAGTTGCCATCCAAAGCAATGTTGCCCTGGCATTCCTTGCGGTCCTCCCCAGTGTAGTAGAACAGGTTGCCTGGCCTCAAAGTGAACCAGCGCTCCTTCCAGTTTCTCCTGAGTTGGCCTCGCTTCCACAAATAACCCTGCAACACACATTTGGTCAAGACACAAAGTGTAGCATTTCAGGAAGCAGACCATGCACGTGACTCCTACTTCTTTAAGTACGCCGCCAACTATCTCTCTGTAGACATCTTCTATAGCCATGCTGATGACACCCATTTCACTGCCTCTGACCAGCTTTCCTGCATCCATCATCTCTAAGAAATCCCAAACAGTGATGCCTCGCTGCCTAACTGCATCCTGGGAGAATAAGTCCTCCAGTTCCACACAATTGAGCTCAATGCTCATTGCTGTGCATATCTTCTTGAGCAGGTACTCCACCTGTGGGGGGTTGGAAAAAAAAAGATACTCCGAGATTAATAACATCATTATTTTGAATTCTAGCAATGTTTTTACTTTCACTCAAATTGCTTTGAACTACCTTTATTTTTTTCTTTGGTACACCAAAAATACAGATTGTAAATGTGGCCCAATGCGTGTTTAGTCATTTTACAAAAATAACACTACAACACAGATTTGCGTTGTATGGTCACATCCACTTGCCATACCTCACAGCTGTGTAAGGCAAGCGGATAAGATTATTCAATGCTAATCTGTTTGTTTTGAATGCTAGAAGCTAGTGCTGATATCGTGTCTTAAATGTGTATTGCAATATATTGTGACACAGCAAAGGCATATAGCGTTTTGTATTGCGATATATTGGGCAATGTTTGTCAAAAAAAAAAAATCTTTTATTCTTCTTCAGAAGCTACACATCATTGACATCTATGATTGACCACACATTAAACATTCTTTTAAAAAAAGCAGTATGTCCACATTTTTTTAAAATTTGAAGCATGGCCATAATAATAATGATAAGTGATAATACCCTTTCAGAGGGCACTGATGTGGCAGGAATACAGAGGTAGCACTTAGCCACACGTGCCAGCACGAGCTATTTCAACCGTAAACGAAACAGATCGGTGACGTAACTCGCGTTGAAAAAAAAACACAGACAAAAACCAAGGACAAAGCTACTGTTATAATTTAACAAATACTGCGAAACAAATGCATACTGAGTTTTTTCGTCCTTTCTTTACGGTATTTTCCCCGTTGTATTTGTATTGTTTTGTCTCCATCTGCAGGCGATTTTAGGTAATTGCACTTATTTTCTGTTGCCGTCAATGCCTCCATGCAACGCGTCACTACAATGCTGGTCTGCTATTGGTCGGCGTCTCGATTCCCCAAAATACTGGTCGACTGTTGATCAGCATGATAGGTCACAAAGATACTGGTCTGCTATTGGTCGGCGCACGGGGTCACAAAGATGGCTGCCTAAAGGCTTGATCTCGTGTGAGAGTGCTTTCAATATTGTATTTATTATGCATTTTATTTAATTCAAACTTGAATTGGTTATATATGAGTCCCAAGATTGCTGGTGATGTTAAAGAGAGAAGTAAGAAGATGATTTATATGGAAAGGAAGTTGGAGATAATCAAGAAATATGAAGAAAACTAAGCTATCTTAGCCTAGGCTACCCTTAATAGGGAATATGGGAATACAAGCGTCACTCAAAGGTAAATAAACTTTTTATATTTTTTTTATTTATGAGGTAATTTAATTGTATGTATGTATGTATGTATGTATGTATGTATGTATGTATGTATGTATGTATGTATGTATGTATGTATGTATGTATATTATATATAAGTAGCATTTACTATTCTGTTTTGATACCAATTTTTAATAAGTATATACAGTTTTGAAGTTTTTATCTGGGGTATTACACGCTAATTAACATAGGTTTAGATTGCCCGCCATACGGTGAATTCGCGTTACGATCCCAACCGCAGGTATATATCTATAATTTGTCATAATTACAAGTATTATGACTTTTGATGACTTTTGTATTATGGGAGTCCAGACTGAACCAATCATCAAAGTCATTGAAAGGCTTATGAATGTTATAAGTTTCCTGCTTGCACCCCTCGGTTGCTTTTAGGGTGTCAAGACAAAAATTTCTATGGCGCCCCTTTCACTGTTTGCCATTGAAAGGATTATTGCAAAAATCGGGGGAATGCATGATAAAACGTCAGGTTTTCAATATAACCAAAATGTTGAATGGCATAGCATGGGCTAAATTGGACACCTATCGGGTGTACCTCTTGACCTTCTGTTTGCAAGCATTTAGAAGGGCAGTCAACATGGCATATTGAAAGTCGTCATGTTTTGACAATCAATGCAATATTTTAGCCTCCTTGTTTGTGTGTTTCTGTGTGCTCTGTGATTGGCTAGCAACCAATCTGGAGTGAGCCCTGCCTATAGCCTGAAGATGTCTGGGATAGGCACCAGTAAGGCCACTCTACCACTTGAGCCATAACACTCGTACGACATACAAGTATACTTCTGGTGCCTTCAAAAGGTCATTTTACAATGTATGCAAAACCCTTGTAAGCATCGACTGCTTATTATTAAGTTTTTTTCTGAAACATAACAATATACAGTATAACACAGCTACACAACAAGCATCACTTTACGTGCTTTAAATAAAAATATTGAATGAATACGGAACACAATAAAGTTTAGCATGTTGCACACCAAAAGGTCCACACACCTTCAACAACCAATCAAGTTTCTCACTTGGCCCCACCCAGCTCTGTTTTAGACCCACCTCATCAGGGACCATCACCAAAGGGTACTTGTCCTCCGACAGATAGTTGAAAAGACACCAAAGTCGAAATGCATCCCGCTCTTCCAGAACTGCGTTTGAACCCTTATTGGGTTTGTAGTTTTTCTTGGCTGTCAGAGTCCAACACAGCTCATCCACGTCTTCCTTGTTGAAGGACCCTTCAACTACCTACAAAAAAAGATCTTGTTGTTATATATATATATATATATATATATATATATATATATATATATATATATATATATATATAAGGAATTAAAAATAAAAAATATATATATATATATTATTTTAATTACTTTGAAGCAATTGACTGCCCTATCTATGGAAGGTCGCTCAGCCACTTCAGTAGAAATCTTTAAATCCTGACTAAAAACACATTTATGCATGCAAGCATTTAGTTAATGGGTCTGTCTGATTGCAGCGTTCCTCTTCTTTTCCTGCCCCCTTCTCCCGGCTCGGAGAGGGGGCTAGATGGTGAGAGATGATGTAAACGCCACCATTGGACCCTGTGCTAATCGACCATTGCAGGTTGTGAGATCGACCACCTGCGGCATTTTTTTTTGTTTTGTTTTTTTGGGGGGATTGACCACCTGGCTGGATTGCGGGGAGGTTCCTGCCCAATGGCTTTGTCTGCTGTCATTAATGTCTCTGCACTGGACATTTCCTGCCCAATATGGCTCAATATGTTTCTGTAACCTGTATTGTGTATCTGTATTTGTCTGTATTTGGTACACGCAGCATCGTCTTCAACCTGTTGAGCCTGGAAGGGGGCTCCTCCCACCTGTGATCCCTTCTGAACGTTTCTGATTTTCCACAAATTGGGGTTTTTGAGTTTTTCCTGCCCCTTCTGGGATGATCTGAGCAGGGTTGTTTAGCTGTTGTGTACTTATGATGGAAAGAAGTCTCTGTACGACTTCTCTTTACCAATAGAAGTCCTGATATGACTTCTTTTCACCAGTGAAGCCCTTTGAGACTTCGGTGATTCAGGGCTATACAAAAATAATTGGATTTAATTTGATTTGAAAGCGATTCCAGTTAATAGTCTAAGGTTTCAGTAGCTTTGCAGACAAACATGAAAGCCAGTTGGCTTGTATTTTTGTTGGCAAGGGAGGCGTGTCAGATTGACGGACGTCTGGCGGACATTTGATGTAATGTCTAGTCCAGGCATGTCCAAAGCCGGTCCTCGAGGGCCACCTATCCTGCATGTTTTTGATGTTTCCGTCATCCAATGCAGCTGATTCAAGTGATCAGGTTTGTTGTCAGGCTTCCGCTGAGCTTGCTGATAAGCTGATCATTTGAATCAGGTGTGGTAGGAGGACAGATACCTCCAAAACATGCCAGATAGGCGGCCCTCGAGGACTTGGTTTGGACATGCCTGGCCTAGTCTATTCCAACGATGAAAACAATGGATGAAAACTACATGCAACAAAATGGAGAGATGTATTGTACTAAATTACTAATCAGAGCAAACTTTTTTTTTCCTTATCATAATCAATTTAAAGAAAACAACAATCCTATCACAGCAAAGCTTCTAAATATTGACTATTGAAGGCTGATTTTGAAGGCAGCTCCAAAAAATGACTTTGCATGACTGACCCTTTAACCTGAAGATAGCACCACACGTTTTTTGGCCTGAACTCAATTCTCTAAAACAGTGTTCTCAACCTTTTTACAGTGATGCGAAATATGTTTTTATCCAAGTACCCCTGAACCAATGCGGAGCCTTTTTGGGTTTAAAATAAATAAATAAATAATAAATTAAAACATGCCACCAGTGTTTGACTTATTAAACTGTAGAACGCTTCAAACATTTGTGTCATGTTTGGTTGGGTTTTTTTTTTTTTTTTGAGGTTGTGTGGGGTTTTGTTCACGTTCTTAAGTTCATCCTTATGCTGCCTTGCATCTGCCTTTCCTGTCTGTGTCTCGTTAATTTTATTTTGTCCACCTGCCTGTTTACCTGCCCTCCTCGTGTCATTCAATAGCTTCCCATGCCTTTTGTCTCTCTCCAGCTGTTTTGCGTTTCCTCGTGCAGTGTGAAGTTTATTTAAGTGCCCAGTTTTTATTCATTTCTCGTCTGGTCATTGCTTGCTTTTTTTTTATTTTTTATTATTAATCAATCTATTTATTTATTTTTGGTCCTTGCTGTTATGCTGTCACCTTGCCATTCTCAGTGAGTTCATTCTTAGTTCCTAGTTCTGTTGGCCTCTTGTCTGTTATTTGGCTACTTGTTCCTGCCTTGTTTTATTATTAAACCTTCATTTTTGAGCCAGTCACTCTCAGTTTTCCTGCATATTTGGGTCCCCCTCCTTCCTTGCCTCCACACGCCATGCCCCGTTGCAATAACTGTGACAATTTGCAATTTTCAACAAAAAATAATCAACATAAAGAGTCCTCTTTTGGATCATAGAAGAGATCTGTTATGCAAAGAAATTATTCATAAATATTTGTCTACCAAAAAAAAAAAAAAATCAAAAAAAGTGTCAGACCTGTTCACACAAAAATATTTGTCCACAGAAAAATATTAAACATAAAGCGTCATCTTTTGGATCACAGTAGAGATCTGTTTACAAAAATAAACCAGGAACTTAATTATTGAGTACTTGTCCACAAAAATAATCAACAGAAAGTGTCAGACCTGTTCTCAAAAAGAAATTATGAGGAAAAAAGTCGCGGCTTATAGTCCGAAAAATACAGTATTTTTTTTTTCTTCTATCATTTGTCTTTTTTTTTTTCTTTTGACATCCTGTTCAACTCAGCTGCATCATTTGTTATTGCAGCAGCATATGGAAAAACTAGTTTATTGCAGCCTGCTCAATCAAAAGATATTTTGAAATTGGTAAGTGTTCTGGAGCAGTTAAAACAGTTAGACTTGAGCCTTGGTTTTCGTTTTTTGGCGCCGCCTCTGGCCGCTGTTGGGAGTGCATTTCTGAAGGGGAGGGGGAGGTGTTCCAGTTGGGAGCAGTTATGTCGATGCCACACGTTTGTTGTCCGTCCTTACGAGAGCTGGCCCACGAGTGTCTGTCAGTCGTTTTCTTTAGTGGAATATTATTTACCCTAATATGCCCATGGTTGGTCATTCGTGTCACTATAGCTAATAAGCTGGCTAATGTTAGTTTATATCAGCATGTTAAACGGTGCTGCCTTTGAATGTGTTGGCTTGTTAGCATTTTCGCATTAGCCTATTAGCATTTCATATTGAAGAGAACATTATTTGTGGTTGTATGTTTGATTTAATCTTCACAGTTGTCTACATTGTCTACATTTGGTAAGATGTGATTTTTGCATATGTATTCTTACGTTTGGTATATATTCTTTGCAGTTTTACAAAATTAAAACGAGTGAGAACGACACAACTATTAAAGAAGTTGCCCTCATTTTGCTGTTCGCTGTCTGTCTACCTTGACGAAAACCACCTTAGCATCTTGGGAGGACAGAACAGTAAGTTTATATCAGCAATTATTTTTTTATTTTGAAAATTTTGCAAAAATCAGATCTTGTTCTCGTGAACTCTCGTGGAATCTCGTGAGATATCTCGTCTTGTGGAATTTGTATCTCATCCCATGGCTATTGTACAGTGTATATACCTTACAAAAATGTACACAAATTACGTTAAGTCAATCATATAACTAAATTACAAATGCTATTCATTTCAAAACAAAATGTTTATTAGCTAAACATATCAAACAATAAGATATTATTGCATATGCTAACATAAACCAAATGGAAATACCTTGCACAAAAGAAAATGCTAAGGAGCTAAATGCATACAAGGCAGCACTATATAACTAACATTAGCTCGCATGTTATCCACAGTCGCAAGTTGTTGGATCAACTAATGTTGGGCTTATTATCATAAGCGACAACTTTCTCGCGAAGCAGATACACGTTGGCCAGATTTTACAGAGACAGAAGAACGTGTCTCACCGACACTGAAGCTACGCCGTCCTTCCTCACTACAAAATGTAATAACGGCAGCCATGGGCAGCGCCAAAAAACAAATATCCAGACACACCAACCACAGCTCTATTACTGTCAAAGGATGAACTAAATCAGTTCCAAAAGTCATTATTTCGGTTGTGGCCCATACGGCCAGATACCAGCTGATCCATCGACTGGTCCCAGGCCACGGACCGGCTGTTGGGAACCTCTTATGTACTGTGCAACCCCTGGCCATCTCTGGTCACTCACTGGCCATCCCTTTGGCAACCCCAAGAAGTTGGAATAAATTGTGCTTTCTAGAATTTAACTGCCATTTTATACATATGTGCAGTATTCTTAGACTCTGATATCATCCAAAGTTCATTACATTAACTGCATATTAATATTGAAAATATATTTGTTAAAATAAATGTATTTGCATTATTTTATGAAACCCTTACTGTGCATGGTATGATAAAAATAACCTGGCCACTCCCCATTGAAAATTTCGGGTTTCACCCTTCCATATTGTAATGACGCTATGGAATATTACTGTAATGAAATCACCTTGTCCAGAATGTATTTGTTGAGGTAGGGCATGTAACCTTGACTGGAGACCGGACCATCATCGTCATCGCGGAAGTGCTCCTCCAAAGCAACTGGGTCATGTGGGATGCACAATACTGTGCAAAGATTGTGCGATAAAACCTGCAAATGCACAAGGTTGATATTTTCAAACACAAACACTGCTTAAGACAAGTGCAAGGACAAATCAGATTGAGTATCACTAATAAAATATATAACACTGATAAATACTTCACAAAAACAAAAAGCAGCGGTGTTAGCATAGTAGGAATTTTTAACCATACCAGTTGAACCAATAGCATGCAATGGAAGATATTATGTGATGTTATTCAGCCCATCAGACATAGATAACATTCGGCACGCTGTGGACAGTGGATATGACGAAACATGATACAAAATATCAAGAAAAAGATGTAGCTTCCACATTTGAATGTAAGTATAGTGACTATTTTTGGAAAAAGGTAGTTTTGCTATTTGCGGTGTATAATCTGACAATGTTTAAAAGTAAAGGATGCCTCGAACCATTAGCAAAGTTTTTGGTCTGCTTTACAAGTCTCAGTTAAGCATATGTGAAATATGTGGAAATTGCTGATGACAATGGGCTAACCCACCGTCACAAAGTCCTCATACTTTATTATTTCATTTATTTGTGTTGGATAACCTAATTACCTTTAAGCTAATAGGATTCTATACATAGGAAATATGATTTATATATGTAAAACGTTCATTTGATGTGCTATTATTAGAAAACTTTCTTAAAATACCACCTAAATCATAGATCTTAAACGCCAGTCCTCAAGGGCAGCGATCCTGCATGTTTTCAGTGCTGCTCTCTGAATTCTCTCTTAATCTCTCTGATTCAAATTACAGTATTGGGATAATTCTCAAGCTCCTGCAGAGTGTGATGATGAGCTAATAACGTGAATCAGGTGTGTTTACGACAGAAGCATCGAAAACATTCAGGATTGCGGCCCCCGAGGACTGGAGTTTGAGACCTATGACCTAAATCAGGGGTGTCCAAAGTCGGTCCTCGAGGGCCGCTGTCCTACATGTTTTCCAGGTTTCTTTTCCTGACACACCTGATTCAAATGATCAGCTCATCAGCACGTTCAGCAGAAACCTGATAACGATCCTGATCATTTGAATCAGGTGTGTCAGGAAAAGAAACCTGGAAAACAAGCAGGACAGCGGCCCTCGAGGACCAACTTTGGACACCCCTGACCTAAATAGTTTGCTCAGAGGGAGGAGATAAAGGGGTAATTAAAGGGGTTCTGAAGTCCATTTTGGAGAGGGGGAGTGCCCCGACAGAATACATGCTATTTTAGCTATTTTCCCTTCTTGTAAATACTTTTTGGGGGAATTCCTGCAAACACTTTGATCTATTTTGCTTTTTTTTTTGTCACTTTGTGTATTTCTTCCACTGTCTCGTGGGTGTTGTGGGAAAATTAAATACTAATTCATTGAAATCTACTCGGCCGCGCCATTGTTTTACTCTGTTTTTTCCATGAACCCCTGACACTGAAGTGCCATTAATAATTGGCTGATGGACAGACGGACCGGTGATTACAGCTTGCGTAAACCTCCGAAAACAATGGCCCAATTACGACAAGAGGAGTCTACGTACCACCGGGGCTGTAAATTGATCATGATGGACCGATCAATGCTTGAGATTTTCAATTGTGGACAGGGGGTCTCAGCATTAACAATAAGCTACTAGAGGCCCTCAGCTTGCTTGAGTCTCAAAAATCAGGCTGCCTCCTCAAAATGTACAAAAGTGTACACAAATTACATTATGTCAATCATAAAACTGACTTTCAAATGCTATTCATTTCATTACAAAAAGTTAATTAAATGCAAATGAGTTATCAATGCAAAACATTTGCATTTGCAAACATATAGCAAAGGGAAATACCTGGCACTGTGGCACAAACGAAAACGCTAACGAGGTAGCACTACATAACATGCTGAAGATATCTAATATTAGCTAGCACGTTATCCACAGTCACAAGTTGTGGGATCAGTAAATAAACTAATTTGGGGCATATTATCATCAATTACAACATTCTTACAAGAAAGTACAACTTACAGACACTCTTGGACCAGATTTCACAGAGACAGAACAACGTGTGCGTCATTGGCTGCTCTCAACTGAAGCCACACCATCCTTCCTCACTACAAAATGTACTATCAATAGCGGCCAGAGACGGCGCCAAATAACAAAGCTCAAACCGAACAAAGCACAAATGAACAAACTGTTCAAAACATTATTTCGGGTGCGCCCTATGCGGCCCGGTACCAGTTGATCCACAGACCAGTGGATGGGGATCTTTGCTGTAAATGACAGACCAGAGGTAAAAAAACAACAAACAAAAAAACTGCTAAAACACACAGACGACTCATTATGGAGGAACACATAACATGTTCAACAATATGTACAACATGCCACAAGGGAACATGTAATTAACCACTTTATCACCATTCGTATTTCATTATTATTTTCACTGTAAAATAATGTTTTTCTTTTTTAATTTGATAAGAGTTCCATGAGTGTTTCACCTGAAAGTATTGTGCAACATGCAGCAAGGCCTCAATTTCCCCAACCACATCCTGTCTCAAGTCTGCTCTCAAGAAAAAAAGTATCAAGCTAACAGTTGCGAGCAGAAGTGCACAGTGCCTCCGTCGTACACTGGCTTCATGCGTGTGAATCCTGTCATGGGGCTGAGGACGATGGAGGTTGTTGCAGTGACATAATCACCATGAGGTCAAGCAAAAACACAGAGGCTGCATTGAAAACAGAGAACAATAACCAACATGTTTCCATGTTGTCTGACTTCAATGTACACACTAGTTGTGTTGTTTACTCAATTCAAAAAGCTGCTCTGACTGGTCCAGTGCCACAGGACCACTTTGTAAATGCACATTGTTTGGAGATGTTCTCTTTTGTCCTATTCCCACAAAGTAGGCACATACTAAAATTATGTTTTCTGACAGTGTTTTCAAAAAGTAAAACGTATACAAAAGCTAAAACCTGCGAGGTAAATTATTGGTATTCAAGTACTGTAATGCAATGCCAATTTCTATTTTAGGAGGTTGAGAAGGAGGAACTGGAAAATTGAATAGATTCTCTTAAATGAGAAAATACTGATCCAGGACAACAAGTCACTCACCTTTAGCTGAGACTTGGAGACCTTTCCACTCCTCTCCAAATCCAGTGCTGTGAAGCCGTACCAGATGGACTTAAGTAGCTCAGATCGCAGGTCCATGTCTGCATGCACCAGCGAGCGTCTCTGTTTCCTCTAACTCTACAGTCTCGTTCTTCCTTCCGCTGATTTTGGGTGACAGGCACACACCCGCGCCTTCTGCGTCGCGGTGCGGTCACGGCCGCAGATGCATAAGGATGTTGACCTCATCTTTCTGACAGCGACATCTGCTGGATATCGGCAGTACCTAAAGGAGACTTGTTGGGGAGGAGGTGGAGTCTGCAAGGTTTCCGACAGCAGTGGTTCTCACAAGGGGTCCGCGGACCCCCAGGGGTCTGTGGCCTGCCTGCAAGGTGTCCATTAATAAATAATATAAATTCTCTCTGCAGCATTCATTTTATAAAAATTAACCCAGTTTGTAGAAGAAGGCATGCAATTAGAAGCAGAGAAGTAACAAATATACTTGTCAACTTAAATATGTTTCCAAACAAAAAGGGCACTTATGTTTAGCTTAAATCAGGGGTGTCAAACTCATTTTTATTGTGAGCCGCATTGTATTTCTAATTTCTGTCAGAGTGCCGGTATGACCGTGAAGTCAAATAAATTTTAAGCGTGTTTGTCAAACACTTAGTTTTAAAATTTAGAGGCCGGTAAAAATTGTTCAAAAGAGAGATTGGAAATAAATAAAAGATTGTTTTTTTTCTCCTCATTTTTAAAAAAATTGACGACAACTTGCAAGTTTGGTATTTTAGTCAGAAAGTCAAATTTGCATTTCTGAGCCACATAAACTGATGTGACGGGCCAGATCTTGCCCCCAGGCCTTGAGTTTGACACCTGTGGCTTAAATTTTTTTGTTTAGTTTCTGCAAACATTTACTATGGGGTCCTTGAAAAATTTACTCTCTAAAAGGGTCCCTGACCCCCAAAAAATTGACAACCTCTAACTACATTTTGAAAAAATGTAGTTAGGGGTTGTCAATTTTTTAACTACATTTTGAAAAAATGTAGTTAGTAAAAATGTAGTTAGTAGCAAAATCAAAGTGCCAGAAAAATGAATCTTTTTCTCAGTTTGTTTGGCTCATTTTTTTGAACGTTGAAATAGACACGGCCTTCTCAAAATAGTGGACAACCCTCTAAACCATGATTGTCAAACACATTTTAATTGTGGGCCAAATTGTACTTCTATTTTTTTTGACGGAGGGCTACTATGGCTGTGAAGTCAAATTTTAAGGACCTTCTATGAGCCTATAGAAGTGGCTGCAGGAGTTTTGCAGGACGCTCACTTTGTAAAGTTCTCAGGCACTTGGGTATTGTAGGAATGGCAAAGAGCAAGACCATTAGTTCCGCAAGTGAGGCCACAGAAAAGGCCACCCGCAGGCTGTGGATAAAGAGGCCCGATCTGTGGTTTTCTGCTGGGACGCAAGTCAGGGCCTGATCACGTCCGGCCGGGTCTCCTGGGCGAGGGTGTATGATGTTGTGAGACCCGAACACCCAGTGACCCCAGGATACATCACTGATGATGCGTTCCAGTTCATCCTTGAGGTATTTCTTGCAGTTTGGTGTGATGTCACAAATTGACCTTGTTTTGAAATCTGGAGCCAGTAAAACTGTTCACAAGGAGGTAACAAAAAAAACTTGTTGTTTCCTTTTAAAAAAAAATATGTTTTTGAAGTTGGAGACAACTTGCAAACTTGGTATTTTAGTCACAACGTTGAAGTATAATTAGCAATTCATGGGCCATTTAAAATCATGTGGCAGGCCGGATTTGGACCCCGTGCTTTGAGTTTGACACCTGTGCTCTAAATTACCTTGTAATGTGTTCAAAAGATACGGAATGTAATTTCACATTGATTTTACCAAACTGCAAATGTCAGTTTATGTCTCAATGCAGCTTTACAAATTAATACGTATAAGTAGCCGGCAATGAGTGCACTCTGCCTACATTTAGCACATTTTCCAAATAAATACACATACATCTTGCTGATCTAAATGTATTAGTTGATTATCAAATGGCTGCTCTTCCCAAAAAATGTCAGCATGATTTAATTGTAGTCAGGGGTGTCCAAGCATTTTCCTCTGAGGGACACAGAAACATTTTTGAATTTGTTATACTGTTCCTTTGCTATAACTGCTGTTACACCGACATGAACACTCAACAAAACAGCACGCGCATTCGAGATAACCATACTGGTACAAAAGACTTTGAACTGTATTTGAATACAATGGAATGCTCTATGTTTTTCAAATGAAAACCATTGCTAAAGTCAGATTTTATAAAATGGAAAAAGTAAACTATACGGTTTAATTACTCGCCAATGTCCTTTAACATTTTTTTTTTAATTTTATTAATCAACATAACAGTATATAATTGAGTATAATACAAAAACAGAAACAGTAACAACAAAAACAATAACGCCAGGGGAAAACAACCAAAAACTCAAAGAGAAACTGTGCGATACACTATTACACAAATATGTTAAAAAGAGTTCACACATCACAGATTTTAATTGCTTTTAAATTGTTAGATAGTTTCAAAGTTTTAATATATTGTTTGACTTCATTGATTAGGACAGAGAGTTTTGGTTTTTGAGAGGCATATTTGCATTTGTGGATATGCCATTTAGCAAAGAGTATAATGACATTTTTAATGTAACATTGATCATTATCATTAATGGTCGAGTGATTGATGAAGCCAAACAATACATTCTCAAAACAGAGGGAAAAGTCAGGACTAACGTGCAGAAACAAATGCACAGATTTCCTTCCACAGTCTATTGGAAAAGGGGCAAGACCAGAACAAGTGAAACACATCTTCGGGGCAGTCTTCACAGAAAAAACAGTTTACATCAATATCCTTTTTAAATCTTTGCAAAAAGACTTTAGTGGGGTAAACTCTATGAATTATTTTAAAAGTTACTTCCTTTACTTTATTAGTTAGCATATATCTAGCAGGTAGATTCCAAATTTTCTTCCAATCAAGGTTAGCTACAAAGCAGTTCCAATAGGCTACCACATATGGAATGGATACAGCATCTTTTTGAAATAATGAACGTATATTCCCGTTAGTGTTACGAGTTGACGCAAAGCAAATTTGTCCTATTTCAAGTCTGGTTTGATCGATTGGCAAAGTGGGTAACACCATAGGTAGGTATCCTGCAGCACTTCTAAATAACATATATATTCCATTGGGAATTGAACTTACAATAATATTAAATTCACTAATAGGAATCGTGATATTATAATTCAAGATAAGTTCTCGATATGACATCATTGAACCATCTGGGTTAAACAATTGCCAAACCAACAGTATGTCATGATTGAACCAAGCAGGGTAAAATAAGATATGTGATATCTTTGTTGTTCCATATGTAGTACTGTATTTATGTAGAGAAAAGTTGTGTTTGTATATCAATGACCAGGAAAGAAGCATCTGTTTATGGAAGTGGGACAGTTTTGAGGGGATTTTTTTCAACGTTGTAATTACAGAGTAAAACGAATTTTAGACCACCTAATTTAGAAAAAATAAAATCGGGTATAAAATTCCTTGGTGATGTTGGATTTTGAATAAACTGTTTAAGCCACTTAATCTTGAAAGTATTATTCAAAGTAGAGAAGTCTAAACAGTTAAGGCCACCTTTATCATAGGAATTCATTATTACAGATTTTTTAATGTAGTGGTTTTTGTTTCTCCATATAAAGTCAAATAGCATTTTGTCAATATCTTTGCAAATCTTTCAGTTAACATCAAGAGAGAGATCTGCATAGGTAA
Source organism: Hippichthys cyanospilos (assembly GCF_059441005.1). NCBI lineage: Eukaryota > Metazoa > Chordata > Actinopteri > Syngnathiformes > Syngnathidae > Hippichthys > Hippichthys cyanospilos. The sequence continues at coordinate 3,986,666 of NC_142370.1, forward strand.
GACGGGAAATTCCTTCAGCTTTGGTTAACAAAATTCTCCCTTTCAACGACAAATCTCTCTGAAGCCACTGCTCTAATTTTTTCCTACAGGTATTTGAGAGAGATCTTTCAAGAACAAAGTCGTATCATCAGCCAGCTGGCTGATGATAATTTCTCTATCTGCGATTGAGATACCTTTCAAAGGACTAAGCGTTATAGAGTCAGTTAGGAGCTGAGGGCAAAGCAAAAAAAGATAAGGTGATATGGGACATCCCTGCATGACCCCACGTTTGAGGGAGAAACGGGTAGAAGTGCCAGCATGCAATCTAATTGAGCAATTTCCATTCGCATACATTGTTTGAACAGCACCGCTGAAATAAGGGCCAAATCCAAATACGCCTAAGGCATGAACTATAAAATTGTGTTCAATAGTGTCAAAAGCCTTGTAAAAGTCCAAAAACAGAATAAAACTTTCATCGGAGCATAAATCTGAATAATCGATTAAATCCAGCACTAATCTGATATTGTTGGATATATGCCTATTCCTCATAAAACCAGGTTGAGTCTCATCAATAATATGGTCCAATACTGTCTTCATTCTCCTAGCAAATTTTGACGCAAATATTTTATAATCATTGTTAAGCAAGCAAATTGGACGCCAGTTATCGACAAAGAGCAAGTCCTTTTTTGGTTTTGCTATTAAAGTTATGAGTCCTTGGGTTAAGGTAGGTGGGAGGGATTCCTTGTCAGTGCATTCTAGGAAGAGACCGAGAAGAAAGGGTGCGAGCCGCTTTGAAAACATTTTATAAAATTCAGAGGTGATGCCATCTGTGCCCGGAGACTTATTTAATTTGAGGTGTTCTATAGCAGACATAATTTCCTGCAATGTTATTGGTTTGTCACAAAACTCTCTCATATCATTGTGAATCCGTTTAATTCCAGTGAGGGATCCAAAGAATTGAAAGGCAGACTCTTCATTATATTTTGATTCATATAATTTGGCAAAGAAATCGGAACAGAATTTAGCAATTTTTTGAGGGTCATCCGTAACTACTCCATCAATATTAAGTTTTTGTATCGTGTTATTTTTAGCATGAAATTTTTCAAGTCGAAAAAAATAGGCAGAATTCTGCTCCCCTTCCTCCAACCATCTTCTCCTGCTTCTCACAAAGGCACCTTCTGCCCTCTGTCTATAAATGTCATCCAACCCGCTTTGCAAATATACTAAGCGTTGACGTTCACTTTCAGTTAAACTTCCAGATGGATTTTGCGATAAGTCTGTTATTTCTGAGATTAGACTTTCATCTTCGGCCTTTCTAGCTTTAGCAGTCAAACTTCCAAATGCTCTCAAAAATTTAGATAATTCAAATTTGAAAAGTTCCCAGTTCCTACAAAAATTCTTTTCTAAAACAGACTTACACCACAAACGTTCGATCAATGCATTGACAGTATCAGATATGGCATCCTGTTTCAGAACAGAATTGTTCAACTTCCAGTATGAGCTTCTTTGACGAGTATTTGAGTTCAAAGAGATTTGTCATGAAATTGCTTTGTGGTCTATCAAGGGAGTAGTGAGGATACTGACTTTGCTAATTTTGCTAACAATGCAACTGGAAATTAACCAAAAGTCTATACGCGATAAGTTAGTACATGATTTATTACTCCAAGTGTACGTGCTTATATTAGGATTTCTCTCTCTCCATATGTCAACTAAATTGAACTTAATCATGAATTGAGTCAAATTAGAGGCCGCAGACTAGTTAGTTCGCGGGGGCCACCTGTCCAGAAGACCATCAAGGGCAACGTTGAAGTCTCCCCCCATCACTATTACTGCATTCGGGTACTTAGCAAGCCAATGTAAAAAGTGGGATTCTAAATTATCAAACAACATATCATTATCACTTTTGGAATTGTACCCATAGATGTTAACAAGTAAAATTATTGTGTCGTTAACAGTGATGATCAATATGAAAAAAGTGACCTTGAGGATCACCATCAGAATGCAAAACGTCCCCAATGAAGGAATTCTTTAAAATAGCAGCATCAGCTGCTCTTTCAGTTCCATGCGACAACCAAATGTCATTGCCCCATTGTGCTTTCCAGAATTGTGTATCTTTCTTGATAGAATGTGTTTCTTGAAAAAACGAAAAATCAGCTTTCTGCTGTCTTGCAAATAAAAATAAGGCTTTTTGTCCTTTAACATGTTGTTTACGCAACTTCGTTTTTCATTGGCTAAATAAACCGCAGCCAAACGACCCGGGCAGTGATTGGCTGATACGGTTTCCAATTATAGCCAATGGCAAACCGCGGCACTTACAAACGGCTGCGAGTCCAGGAAGTTTACAGTCAACCCGCAACGTGAAAGACGCTTGAAAGAGTTCTTTCAGCGGGCCTCAAATACAAGTATCTTTAAGACATTCCGGGTAAAGTAACTCGTAGTTTTATATTATTTAGTATTTGTACTTTGTACGAATGTTTGGCCATGATGGTTAAAGTTGGTCATTTATTTGAACGTCCATCTGACAAGTGAACGCTAGGTTTTTTTACTCGTTTTTTTTTAAATCCTTCCTTTACCGTTGTATATTCGTTGCGACGACTAATAGCTCACGATACGATCGAGTGTATTAATCGATTGCTCTTTTTTTTTTTAAATTCTCTCCAGTCGTTTCGCTAGTCACACGACACCTTCACTGAATAATGGACTCCTCTCATCCAGTTCTTCGTACACAAGGGGAGGATGAATTCCGCGATTACTATCGGAGGTAAGAGCCCAATAATGATGTAAGAAAGTCATAGTGCTGTTCTGCCAAAAATTGTGGACTTTTTGCTGTTATCTATATGTCCGAGGCACAGTTTATACCGTATGAGTCATGCAGTGATCTCTTTTTTACCTCAATATCACAGTTTTGTTTATTCGTTGTGTGAAGGGTGAGTATGACGTTTTGTGTTACCTCTCCCAAAGATTATGTAGTTGTATTGGTCTGTCCAGCAAAAACTGCAGAACTTTATTTTGTTCTGTAAGATCACACAAACAATGTACAAGGCACAAAGCAAGCTATTTTGATTCAATATTTGTGGCCTAATTTTGGAATTTGCACACCATGTAAACTCAAAGAAATCACTAATCTGAGTATCAATCGCCTGCTGATGGTCCCAAATGGTTTTTAATCAAGGTATGACCACCATGAGCCTGCCAAACGATTTCTCCCCCGTCCGTCTAGCTCACTCGCATACGCCTGCTCTTGTATGTATATTTGAGTGGCTTCCTCTCTGTGTGCAATATTGCTAATCGTTTCTCATCAGCTCATCTTCCTATTTTTGTCATCAGTTTCACCTTACCGTCTTTCTGCTCAGGGTGAAAAATGAGAACAACAAGTTGCTACTGGAGCCACAGAACTCGAAGCCTGTACTTGCACCATACTTTCCTGACAGGGATTCAGAGAACCAAGATCCTGAGAGGAAGATGCTTGTGCGGCCAAAAGCGAGTAGACTCCCGGTGCTGGTCAAGTCCCACAAACTGGCTTCAGCTTTTCATGCTTCTCAGTGGGAGGAGAAACTGTTGACTGTGAGTGTCATTTCCATCATTATGACGTTGCATAGTTTTCTTCTTTTTTGTTAACGCCTTATTACTTAACTGCAGGGGAAAGCCAAGAAGACAAAGTCCTGCACAAGGCCTACGCCTTTCAACAAGTCTCAGCATAAGATTTTGAAAATTAATATAGTAACTTCACAGCCAAAAAGTGGTGCTCATGCCATCCAGTCCAAAAACAATGTTTGTGTAAAAACCCACAAGATAAAAGAGAAACCCCCAGAGTTTCCGGGTGTGTTAAAAAGCACAGGAGGAGCAACAAAGAAGAAATATAGGTCTCCAGCAATGGCTTCCAAGCATGCCACTTTAAAGACTGAAAGTGTTGCACATCATAGAAGTCCCTCCTCTTCTTCAGTCTCTTTGGATAACACGATCCATCTCAATCGTGAGAATGTACAGGACAACCTCTCAAGCCATCCAAGTGGTAAGTTCACTGTGCAGATGTGCCTGCTATTGCAGTCATGTGAGAGTGTGAAGTCATTTTTCACGCAGCATGGTATAGTTTGAAGCTTTCTATATGGTTCGAATTCTCCTGTCCTACACCACACCAAGACATTTTTACCTTCCGTTATAATAATAATCCAAAAGCGGCCACCTTGACCAGTAAAGTTTAAGTACAGTATGGTCAAACCTTGCTCTGTTACGGGGCGACAGCTCCACCTTGCTTTCCTGCTTATGCCTGGTTCACATGGCAATACTGTAAAATTTCACAGACTTACAAACTGTGCGAACCCCTACACATTACAAGAAAAAAAACTAAATAAAATCACGTGTATAACAGTTTTGAACTTTTGCAGCCACATGTGGTGTGTAGCCACTTATTGATTCATGAATATTCCCCCTTTCAGAAGAGAAATCTTGCAAGACCTCTAAAGATTAAATGTGACTCCAGAGTAAACAAACATGGCAGACGAAGTAGAGCAGTGACTATAGGTTTTTTGGTTTGTTTTTAGCAGAAAAATAAAGCTTTAAAAAAAAACTGAAATGCTTTGGTCAAAGTATTAAAGACTGTGTCAAAACAGCTAGTTACACCATGACTGTTTTTATTTTAAATTCCGTGTCCAGCTTCCTCACCACCTGCCCCATCACCTCGCAGTCTGATTGCCTGCATATCACAGTCAACTGGCTGCGTGCTCGTTTCGGGGATTACGGGCTAAAAAACAGGTGGAAAGTCAGAGGTGGGCGCTTCATCAAGCACTGACAGACTGTCCATCAGTCCGTTGTCCATCAGTCCGTTGTCCATCAGTCCGTTGCCGACAGACGCCCGTTTATCTGACGGACCGACAAATGACGGGAATGCTAAAAAAAAACGTCCAATTTAAAATGTTGGCATTGCAATTTTTATCCGTCTTTGGATGTCCGTCAGCCTGCCACGCCCCATTTTGCTTACTGAAATATAATTCAACTTGGATGTTTATTTGCTATATTGCTGCATCTTAATAGTTAAAACTGCAATCAGCCTGCTGTCAATGTGTCAAGAGTCTCTTTACAGTACCCATCAAGCAGTGGAGGAATATGATCAGTTGAGTGAATAAACTGAGTTGGTTCATTTCACTACTTGTCATTTACAGCCATAACCCAGCTGACTTTACCAGTGATTGATTTGTAGGGGATCTCTGTCTTAATCCTGGTTTTATTTCTTGCTGATAAGAGGATTCTGGGATATGTTCCAAGTAACCAGTGAATGAATGCCAAATTAGCATCTTTTATTTGATCGCCTCTTGAAATAGAACGCTTTTTTTTCTTTTTTTTTTTTTTTTCAAATTCTGTGTATGAGAAGAAAATTAGACAAGTGTTAATAGACCATCTTCTATAGTTGTATAACAGGCAGTTATGAATGAGAACCAACATCTGCCATTTCAGAGTCAAGTAAATATTGGTAATGCCATCATGATTGTTAATTGCACTTGTCCCTTGTATTAAATATGATGGTGTAGGTATCATAATCTAGGGTTGAACCCCTGAGCTGGCTTTGTTTTTGTATTACGCTTATATTCCTGCATTGTGTTTCAATTGCAATGTAACTGTATAACCACAGACATGGTGTTAACTTTAAGTGTAATAAAACAGAAAGAAGAATTAGTATGAGGGCAGAGAGAGGTAGACCAGCGCCTGACAAATGACGGACCGGAATTTTTTGTCTTTTTTTTTTTTTTTTTAAGGTCACCTAGTGGTGGCGGAACGTTAGATAGACCAACGTACTGATTGGGACCGAGATTACAATTTACTATGGGTAAAAAAAAAAAATGACGGAAAGGGGACGGGGCTCTGACACTAGCAAAAAAATATCAGTTTCCCTCCTCTGCGGAACAAAGTAACCACAATTATGTTACTCACTGGGACAATGGATGACCGTTTAAAATAGGGGAAACAAGTGTGCTGTCATGTACACTAATATTTGAAAATATTTTTCCAGACAAAGCTGAGAGGTTCCATCACACTGCTTTGCTAAGTAGCCTGCACAATGATGATGTCCATGTGTCCAGCCAGCCATTTGTCAATAAAGGCTCTCAATCTTATGCCAAGAGTCATCAAAAGGTGGCTGCCAGCCAGAACGAGGGGATGATGGTGGCAGGCTCTGTACATGCCACAATGCAAAAGTCCTCTGGAAAAGTCACTTTTATGGACGTGGTATGTACACACAATGGATGAAAAGTCTACTGAATCCTGTTCAAATGACACTTTTTTTGTGATGAACATATATTCTGTTTGAACTTCTGAGTTTGTAAACTGAGCTGTGATTGGTTGTTGAGGAATTGTGTCATTTTCACTCGACTTGTAGTGGCCTGAGATTGATTAAAAAAAAGATGGGCTTTTCAGCTAAGCTCATTTTCCAAAAACACAATATTAATTAGAAGACTGTATTCACCCTTGTGGGATTGCATGGAACATATAACGATTTAAAATTTTCCTTGAGGTCACCTGTAAGAAGACATCAACTAGTCAAAGACATTACCAAGAAGGTCGCAGAAATTTCTGGCATGTAATGAGTGTTGTATCAAATTTGACAACACCCTTCAATCTTCTAAATGCAGTATACCTGTGCTATAGGGTAGGATGGCAAGATAGAATCCTTCTTACTCCTCCCTCAAAAAAAAAAAAAAACACATACTCACTCACATATACTTATATAAATATATTATTATGAATTGACTAATAGCATTTGGAAAAAAATCATCTGATGAAACCAAAGTTTTTTTTGTTTATTTTTTCCATAATTTTAAAAAGTATGTTTGGCAAAAACACCAAACTGCTTCTCACCAAAAGGACACTGTGTACCTACTGTAAAGTGAAGCATCACATTAACAGCATCATTGAAGCTGCTTTTCTTCAATCAAATCGTGATCTTTGTCCAGGTGGGGAAACTTAAATACACTACAACTCAGTGTCAGCATAAAAGATTGAGGCCTCTGCTAGAAACAGTATCCGAAAAAGTTGCTATAACATCTGAAATTTATTGATGAATTATGAATCCAATCACATTTTCAGTTTTTAAGATGGTGTGTTGCTACTTTGTCTCAGTTGCTTGTTAATTCCCTTAAGTTTTCTAGTTTTCTTGTTTGCTTAATTGAGTTGCACATGTTATAGGTTATATTTTTGGAGGAAAAAGAAGATGTTTTATCTTGGTCTCTTTCAGTATCACAAAACTACAGGCATTTGAACAGAGGCATTTTTAGTTCTGATGATTTTTTTTTTCCCCCTCTATCTTCCATACAGCCACAGCGAGTACCCATTAAAAAGAAGCTGGGACTCGAAGGTAAGGTATGCATTTATATTATTCAATCCAAACCTTAAAGTGGAGTTAGACTCAAATGTTTGATAATTATGCATATCTTCATCCGCTGCTGAAACTCTTCTAGGGAGTGTTGCTCTATAATCTTTCTTTTCACTCAAGCAAGAGTACACATTTGTTTGAATTTGATGAATGTGTGTTTGCTGTTTTCTGCGCTGTTTGTGTACGAGGAAGAAACATTCCGCTACAACAGTCCTTCTCAATTATATTCTCAATTATATTTAGCCAAGTCCCCCCCCCACCCACACACACACACACACACTCTCAACACGCTTACTATAAATAACATTTTTATTGATATATGTTGTATAAGTTTACCTAAACCTGTATCTTTTTTTTTAACTTTAACAAAAGAAAAAAAGACAATATAAATCAACTTTCTACAACTATTTTTTATAGGGTTTATATGGGTTACAGCTTAGCCTAAAGCAGAAAAAAATAACATGTGCATCAAAGTACCTGAAACATAAAAAAATAAGACGTCTTCCAAAATATTTTTTTGCATTTATTCTATAAACAAAACTTTTTATATAATCTAGAAAAAATGCTAGTTACCAAAAAGATTTTGAAAAGATACATTTTAGGGCTGTAATTTCAATACCGTGATATTCTTGTTCAAAAGTTATCATAGCATCAAATTCGGATATTGTCCCATGCCTACTCACAAACATTCAAAATACTTAAATAATATGTGACAATTGTGACTGATAATACTTCCGACATGTTCAGATGAACAAACTGGCACACGTTTCAATGCTTGCACATACAATTTAGAAGCTCACTTGAAAGGTTTATTTTTCTCTCTCCTTTGTCATCAATGTACTGAGAAATATATTTTTCATTTGAGCAACATTTAAAAAAAAAAAGTTTATAGACTTTATAGCTAACTTCAAAAAGTAGAGGATGTCCACATGTTATTTTTCCTTACGAATCATAACTTAGTAAAAAAAAAAAAACCCTTTTTATTCTTTTTATCCTTTTTATTCTTTGCACATCAATAGATTGAAGCAGAAATAATTTTTGATTGACTTGTACCATTTTGAATCAAAGACCCCAAAATCGCAATTGAATAGTGAGACAGTAAAAGATCCCGTCGCCTGATTTTGACCTTTTTAATTTTCTTTTTTATTTAATATGCATTTTTTTTTATCTGCATATTTTCAGACAAAGCTGCTGAATTCCAGCCCAATCCTGCATCATTGTTAAGTATTCTCTGTAATGAGGGCGTGTGTGTTTCCAGCCACTCAGTTGCTACTCCACGCTCTCAATCCTGTATCATGTTTGTGAGTTTATGGGCTCTGTATGAGTCTTCTATTTTTCTTCTTCTTCCCTCACATTTTTTCTTAGTCTTATTCTCATTGTTCATATTATTATTATTATTATTATTATTATTAATCTTCTAGATTTTTTTTTTTTACACAATGTCAACACCTTTATTTAACGGTTTACCTGGTCATGTGACCTTTACTCAAATGAGTGGTCTTTTGCTGATTTTTTTAGAGGGTAGCTAGGTAAGAGATTTCCAACGCTCTGGTGCACATCTGCTCCTCACTCTGCTTCTGCCTCGACAATGTGTGTGCCTTTGCTGTGGGTGTGTTTCATGACTGACACGGCACATGCCAAGACGACACCAACTTTTTGACTTCACTACACAAGGGAACAATATATTGGACCTGGTGTATACCACCTTGAAGGGGGCATACAAAGCCACCCCTCTCCTCACCTTGGCTTCTCCGACCACATATGTATTTCAGACACCAGCATACAGGTCTGTGGTCAAAACCAACAGAGCAGCCAGGAACTGTAGGACTGCCTCCACACCACAGACTGGGACACTGTCAAGCAAGCGGCCTCCCACAACCAGCATATCAATATCAACAAATATGCAGACGCAGTCCTGGGCAATTGCATTGACGTTGTCTCGATGACAAAGAACCGTCATCATGAGGGAGAACCAGGAGCTTTAGATGAACAGAAAAGTCCATTGGCTACTGAAAGCCTGGAACGCTGCATTCAATGTACGACTGCACAAATATGGCCAAAATAATAATCATGATTATATTGGTCGGTATTAAAATCACGATTATTTATTATGATTATTCATCATGTTTGGTCAAACATGTCTTGTTATTGCCCCCCCCCCCCTTTTTTTTTTTTAAACAAGTACTATATACAGTAAACAAGGCTTCAAGGCTTGATACCTACAAGTAACAATAATTAACTAAAACAAAGTAAATAATTAACTTACTTGCTCAGTGCAAACCAATGAAAGAAATGAAGCCTAAGCCTACTGAGAACCAAGCACATTGTTTACTTTTAATCAAATTTGAATCAATTAGCCGTCAAAATGTTTATTCCAATTTTTTGATAGTGTTTTTTTTTTTTTTTTTTTTTTTTTTTCAAATTGGGTCTTAATTGACAGCTAGATGGTATACATTAAGAATCAGGTGAGGAACTCAACAACGTTTCACACTGGTAATTAATATATCCGGGTGAAAAAAACACAAGCTTTTGTCATGCAAACGTGGGAAACATTGCCTCCGGGTGGTATCGCCATCCAAGAGGCGAAGAGGCAGTACACAGAGAGGGTAGCCCTCCGTTTCATTGACAGCAGGAACCTGTGGCAGGGGATCCAGATCATCGTTGGCTACAGACCCCAACTACAGACCTGTGGCAGCAAAACCACTCTGCTGATCAACCTGAATGACTTCTACGCACAATTTGACGCCCTCAACAACACCACGGCCCAGAAACCCCTTCGCCCACCAAACGACCAGCAGCCGTCCCTATCCCCAGCCGGGATGAGAAGAGCCCTGTCCAGGATCAACCCATGCAAGGCTGCGGGTTCAGACAACATACCGTGCTGAGGGACAATGTAAGCATGCTCTCCGATGTGTTCACAGACCTCTACATATCTCCCTTGTACAAGGCATAGTCCCCACACTCATCAAAAGCGCTGCCATCATCCCAGTCCCGAAGTAGGCTTCCCTGCCGTGTCCAAACAACTGACGGCCATCCCTGTGAAGTGCTTCGAATGTCTAGTCATAGAACACTTCAAATCTGCCCTCCCATCCTTTGTGGACCCCTACCAGTTTGCATACCAGGCCAACAAGTCTACCAATGATGCGATCTCCACCACCATACACTCAGCCCTCACCCACCCGGAGACCAAAAACTCATACGTGAGAATGATATTCATTGACTTAAGCATTGTTGTTGACTTCAGGAAGAATTGCGTCCAGCATCCCCTGCTGGGGATGATACTGCAGTGGAGAGAGTGAGCAGTACCAAGTTCCTGGGGGTGCACATCACTGAGGCCCTTAACTAGGAGGAGGCTAAGGAGCCTGACAGCTAGGAAAACCAGACAGAAGAACAGCTTCATCCATCAAGCTGTGCCTAAGCTGAATGCCCCCCATCGATATTGATGCCTCTACTTGCTGAGCAGAGTCAATGGCATGGGTTTTCACAATTTTAGGAGATTTGGTGATTATTTTGATCAGTCACACTTGGCAAGGTTGTTATAAACACCTTAGTGTGGCAAATTCAGAAACCATTTGTTTTTGGTTAACAGTGAGTTTGGTTCCTCAGTAGTAATAAATTGTTTTTGCAGCCACAACGAGCATCTGTTGCAAGCAGTCACCAAAAAGTTCCTGCCAGCCAGAATGAGAGGGTGAAGGCTTCAGCCTATGTTCATGCCACACCTCAAATATCATCTATGAGTGGCACTTCTATTGATACAGTGGGTACACATCTATTTCTGTTGGTTATTTCCTGTGTTTTTACTTCTTTCTATTCTCCTACGCAGCCACAGAGAGTTCTGCTCAAGAAGAGTTTGGCAGCAGGTAATACAATTAAGAGAAAACATTAATTTTTGCCAACCTGTCATTTGTGTCAGACTTGTTGTGAATTGGCTTGCTATCTCAAACCCATTTTACTCTCATGATTAAATACTATGAACACAAATTTTAGGTTATATATTTATTGTTCTGGGAGGGTCGGTAATGAAAGGGTTAGGTTTTGAGCATTTGTCCAAATTGAAAGTTCAACTTTTATGTACTACTGTATGTGTGGAAGATTTATTGCAAGGGACGGACTGTGTAAGATTGTAATACAGAAAGAAAGACAGTACTGCATAGCACAATTTTTATTTTTCAGCATAAAACAACAATACCATGCTGGTCAATGTTTCTTTGTTTTTGGTTTTTTTTTTGTTTTTTTTTTTCCGCTATTGTTTTTTGTGGGTACATGCATTAGTATCTGAATTATAGTGCTGATTGATCATCTGTTGCATTAATGCTTCACACATGTTCATCCATTAAGGAAAACTTAGATTGTCCTGACAAAAAAGTCAAATAGAGATGGATGCAGGTACGCTAGAAGTGTTGTAACCACTTGTTCATCCATTTTGGCATGAGACAATTCCATTCAGAAACTCATTCAAATGCAGTTTGAGCAACATGACACATGCAACTGATAATGTAGGAAATGAGAGTTGTACATAATTTGCAAATTAGAAACAGCTTTTTTTATGGGCACAAATGACAGAATGGTGAATGAAGATTGAGCAAGCTTTTTGAAAAATGTAATTCTGATCTGAGATGTATAGACATGACTGAGAAAAACTGTAAGAAAGAAATTGAAAACCTTTTTGCTCATTACAATACACATATATCATTTCCAGCGTGCTTTTAAATGGACATTGACATGATGACCTACTGTTTCTCTCTAAACATTTTTTTCCAGACAAAAATGTGGATTTTAAGCCAGATCCCACCTCACTCCAAAGTATTCAGCGTAATGGGGGCATGTGCATCTCTAGCCAATCATTTACAACACCACGCTCAGAATCTAAAGCCATGCTTGTGAGTTTGTGGGCTCTAAATGAGTCTTTATTCTTTTTTACAATATACACAATTTTTGATTATACACAATGGGGAAAGTCATCATTTTTTTTTCTCATGGTTGTTCTATTATTCTTGTTAATGTATGATTATGTATTTATGTATCTATATTTTTGTGTATTTTATTAAATTATAACGGTTAAATAGTCAGTTGTAAATGATCCCCTTTAATTTATAAAAAAAAAAAAAAAAATCTCACCCGGGTGGGGTGGTATCCGTGTCATCATCAAGCTCGGGTCCTCTACCAGAGGCCTGGGAGTTTGAAGGTTCTGCGCAGTATCTTGGATGTTCATAGGACTGCACTCATCTGGACTAATGCTTCAGATGTTGTTCCTGGGATTTGCTGGAGCCACTCTCCCATCTTGGGATTTACTGTCCCAAGTGCCCCCACTACCACGGGGCCCACGCATCCGTTCCAGCTGCTCTTTCAAACCTTGATACTTCTTAAGTTTCTCATGTTCCTTCTTACTGATGTTGCCGTCAGCCGGGATCGTGACATCTATCACCACGACCTTCTTCTGTTCTTTGTCCACCGCCGCTATGCCTGGTTTTTAGTCAGGACCTGTTTGTCGTCTGGAAGCTGAAGTCCCATAGCTCCTTGGCCCTGTTGTTCTCAGACACTCTCTGTGGTATGGCCCATACTGGTTGCAGATGTTCCTGTATACTATCCCAGCTTCTTGGTTGTGTCTCTCCGTGTATGCTGATCCAGCTAGCATCTTACACTCGGCTACTGTGTGCTGGACTGTCTTAGGGGCTTCTTTACACGGTCTGCATCTTGGGTCTGGTGTACTCTGCTAGATCCTGGCCTCTATGGCTCTTGTGCCTATAATTTGTTCTTGTGCTTCCATGATTAGTGCCTCTGTGCTGTCTGTCCTGTCAGTCCTACATTATCCAGCCACTAGTAGGATTTCTAGATAGCTTGCGCAATATGTCACATACGTACGTACGTACATACATACAGTACATACATACATACATACGTACGTAAATGTATACTGACTGTCACAGTTGAAAAGAATCAAAGTTTCCTATGGGCAACCCTTGAAATTACATAGAAAATGTATGGGGTCATTTTTTTACCTCACTTATGTGCGTGTGTCTATTCCCCCCCCCCCCATTTCTGCAGCCACAACGAGTATCTGTTGCAAAGAGTCGTCAGAAAGCTGCTGCTGGCCCCGTGCGTGCCACACCGCACAAACCACCTCCATCTGGCACAGGCGCTTTTATCGACACTGTATGTACACACATAAATCTTAATTTCTCGATATTCTTTGCACTTTTACCTCATTTTATTCTCCAATACAGCCACAGAGAATTCCAATTAAAAAGGGTCTGCTCACAGCTGGTAAGGTATTATTTAATTCAAAAGTGAGATAACAATTGCTTAGATTAGTAACAATTCACTACAGTTGTAGTTACTGGTAATGCTTTACAAGCAGATAAGTAATAAAACTTCTGTACTGCTGTGTTGTGTGTGTGTGTGTGTGTGTGTGGGGCGGGGGGGGTCTTTCTGTTTCAGCGCACAAAGAGGTCAAGAATATCTGGACATCACAAAAAAAATCTTCTCCCAGTCTTGCTGTGGTGTGTATTATATGGTCCTACTATCCTATTATCCAAAGTATAACTGTTCCAAGATGAATAAGTTGTCATTTTTTGAGCAGAGAAAGAGAAAGAAATCCTAATTTCATTACTTAAAAGAAAAGAATTGCATAAATGATTTGTCTTGAGAAATTCCTTGCAACCTGATCTTTTTGAAAATTGATAACCTCTTCACTACACCCTCCATCAGTAAACAAGACGAGGTAAAAAAAACAAACCCTCCAGAGTTCAATTCCTGCTGGCTCTAGCCTTCCTGTGTGGAGTTTGCATGTTCTTGCCAAGCCACTCCAAATTGCCCTTAAGTCTGATTGGGTGCTTGAATGGTTGTTTGTCTCAGTGTGCCTTGCGATTGGCTGGCAACCAGTTCAGGGAGTCCCCGCTTACTGCCCGTAGACTACTGTGGCAGAAGGCCAACGACACTAGTGAAAAGACACAGCTGTAGAAAAGGGATGGACGGGTAGTTCTGACAAGAAAAAAAATGTAATTAAAGTTGTTTGAATACAGTATTTTAATAATGATAGAAGTCTTTTTTGGATTACAAAAAAAAGTTACATTGAGGAAGAAAATTAGTTACTGGTATAAATTAAAAACAAATGTAATAGCAGTATAAAAGGAAGTAAGTTTGCATGAACATGTGTCTTACGGAATAGAAAACGTACAAAATGTTGATATAAGGAAAACTAATCATTCCCATGTAAATTTATTTGCAGCATGAATTTGTACAACTTTGTATTTTGTAATCTTTTTTTTTTTTTTAAGCCAGTCGCCCTCAAATTTTCATCTCACAAAAAAGTGATTTTAGTTTTGACAATGTTGAAAATAATCTTTCTGAGAATTCAACCTGCTAAGAATCTTAATTTGTATCTGGGTTGTAGCATGTTGTCCAGAAGTTGTTTGTTGACCAGGAGGATGGACAAAGCTCCGACAAAAGAAAGGAAGAGCTGCCCCCAATGCTTCAAGTTTCATCTGTAAGAAATGACGTCCAAGCTAAGACCACCAAGCAACTTGTCAATGATGAATATGAAATCCACCCTATTTCTTGTAGATTCAAAGTCACGGTAAGGACAAAGAAAAAATGAATGGCAGCTGGGACAATGAAGAAGAAGAGAAGACAGAGCAAGTACAGCAGTTCACCCAAACACTGCAAAGAGAATCTGTCAATGTTGCTACCATCGGAAAAAAACAGCTCAGTTTTGAAAATCAAGAGATCTCGGCCTGTCAGGATTTGCTCGGCCAACATTCATCAGAAATGGTAGACGTGTGTAAGCCTCTTAGTCGCATCAACCTCGGCGGTCAGATTTTGTACAGAGGTAACCCAATGACGACAACTCCACCTTTTGCTCATCAAAGACATGACACTTTTCAAAATTTGGACTTGTGTCTTCCAGAGCAGAAGACCAGTGTTGCTAACACAGAGCTGGCGTTGATGCCCAAGTGTCTTTCTCAAATGGAGGACCTACGTTTGGACAAGGAGGTTGCACTCTATTTCCACCATTCTATCCTGGACACTCCCAAGTTCTACCCTTCTCAACCACGCTGTTGTGACCCGGTGGTGTCTTTGCTGGACTTTGAAGAGTCCTCTGTGAGTACAAACGCTTGAACATGTGAAAGAACCGACAGTGGTACCTTGAAGCTGGACCATGGTGGATTCTGCGGAAACGTTTTAGTTCGTTTTCACACGTCTAGCGACGCTAAGCATTTTTACTTTAAAAGAGAAGGCAACACAAAGATTTTCATCACAATAATATGTTCTATGAAGTTTGTCTAGTCTTAACATGGTATTCTGATTAATACTGCATCTGCTCAATATGAATTACCGTAATTCCCCAAACATAAGACACCGCCTTAATTTGGGGGTCAAATTCTGGTATTTTCTATGTTACCCGGGGATTCCACATAATGTTTTGCGCAGATTGTGTAGATCTTACGCTGAAGTGTTGATGAATGAGAGCGGTTCCAAGTGTTGCGTGTCCGCTGCGCTGCGTCGTGTATGTGTCACTGAGTCTGTCAGCTTTACACAAGACTTGAAAAATCTGGTCTGCCATGGTCAATTCCACTTTTCTTAAAGCACCAAACAGAAAAAAGAATGTGTTCTACATCCAGAGACAACACGAAAATGAACACGCAAGCAAGATTTTGTTCTCCTTTGCTGAGTGAGTGGATGAAGCCAAAAGCAACTACTGCTTCTTGTCTGTGCCATTGTCATCGAGACAAAAGGCGCATACGCTTTCCTCCTGTTAATTGGCACTAACGTGTAAAAATATATATTACTGTTTGAGTCGTGATTTAATTAATTCACTTAAAAGTTAAAACGAACATTGTACTCACCCATTGTAAATGAAGCATGTGTAACATATTTAGTATGTTTTGCGTATGCATTTGTTCACATTTGTTTTCTGTTTTCAGTTCATATGTGTAAGGGGTTAGTGCGTTTGAATGACATGCGCGCAAAAGAGGAGGGATAGAGCGAGAGTCCCGCTGAAAGAAAAAGATGATTTGACCATGCGCTGTTCTGTCGTTTTGTGCTGTTTTAGCGCAGCATTCACGGCTTTACCGTAAATGGGGCCCGTGTTAGAGGGGGCGTCTTAGATTTGGGGAATTACAGTATAAAGCATGGCTCAACTTGCAGACATTATGAAACCAAACCAGTAAAATAAGTGAGCCATAAATTGGCCATTATCGGAACTCTCTGCAACTGTGACGTACTTATCAGTCAACAAGTTGTGAAAATGCCACCCCAAGATGAATGAAAATGGGTTGTTTTTTTGTTTATTATATCACGCTCCACAAATGCAATATTAATCAGAATACTGTCTTTAGATTAGTGAGGCTTCATTGCACATATTGTAAAGAATTCGTATTGACTTCTCTAACAATTTAATTACTACACTTAAAGCAGTGCAAAACATTTAGGAGTTTTGAAAACTTGCCCCGCTTCTCTGCTTTTAGAATCCGTTGGAATTGCGATGCTAACGCAAACGGTTCAGGTGTTACTGTGATTTGAAAACTTGGTGATTTCCTGTTGGCGGCGACAGGTGTGTATCCTAAGGGTTAACCCTTTAAGGCCTAAAAGCATCAATCTTCAGTCCACGAGGGCCTGTGTCCTGGATGTTTTCCATGTTTCCCTTTGCCACACAACTAATTCAAATGATTCAGTGAGCTCTGCAGGAGGCTCCAGGGCAGGGGTCACCAATATGGTACCCTTGGGTACCAGGTAGCCCCCAAAGATCACATGAGTAGCCTGCAGGCCTGTTCAGCAAATAGCTTACAAGTGATAGAACATTGGTGAATTTTCGATGAATTTTACAAACAATTATACGTGTATTACATTTACATTACATATTACACTTGATTTGCATATCTATTACAGCTGTTCCTTAAGTATTGTGACAAATCATGAACATGATCGGTGTCTTCATATAAACTGGTAGCCTTTCATATTAATCCGTACCAAAGAAGTAGCTCTCAATTTCATAAAGGTTGGTGACCCCTGCTCTAGGGTAATACTGAATGAGTCAAACTTATTATTATACCAAA
>NC_142370.1:4011562-4051562 GCF_059441005.1 Hippichthys cyanospilos
ACCCAACTTGTCATCAATTATCACAAAACTGCAAATTGCATATGTAATTTGTTACTCTAAATGTACCAGATTAAGTAATTTAACAATCTAATGAGTTTAATTATAAATAAAAAGTCCGTATGTTGCTAGATTTTACTTATAATGCTTGAAATACAATGAAATGATAATTGAATGATTTAAGGTTACATGACCTTATTTACCCACTTATCAAATTTGATACCTCATTTTCAACACGGTTTTACTAAAATATAAATAATAAAATATTTAGTAATTTCACATTGCATAAACCCAGTGACTGTTCCTATTGATAGTTCACTCAAAAAATAATGTTATTCTTATCTTAACCTTTTCATAATTGGCAAAAACTTTCTGCAAAAATCTCCTGCGTCTGTTTCCTTGTTCATGGCCAACTTCAAAGACCAACTGGGAGCCCTCGATTGCTCGAATTACTGTCATCTGCTGGTTGTTCTGTGCACTGCATGTATATAATTGTCCACATTGGGTTTTTCAGGCAAAAAAATGTCACAGTACTTAAGTGAAGGGCTCAAAAACTCATGTATCAAATATGACACGTTTGGCGTTATAGGGTTAAGGCTGTTAGTTTGCACACACAGTGAGTTTTTCTATCTCTAAATCAATGTTTTTATCATACATCTAGTTAGGAAATGTGCAAGCCATAGTGACCCCTCGCTCTGACTTTTACTGATGGAAGAATTATTGCCCCCCTCCACAGCATTTGCTTTGGTGTAGAATAACAATAAGAAAAAATTGGTGAGTTAGAGCAGAGTCCCTTTCAAAATGTTCCCATAGCTGCCGAGTGTGGAAAACAGTTTGGACCTAACGGTATTTTTTGTCTATAGTTGTTCTCTCATGTTGGGGGAAGGAGCTATTGTTCAAATAATTTTGTATCAATGAGAACGGTGTGCCTTGCGTTGCCATGTCAAGAGCAGATGCTTGGATGTATATTTAGTTGACAATGCTGATGGAGGAGGGTGTCCGTGGGAGTGGACTCAGGCCACCAGTGGACTATAAAGCCCACACGCTTCTCCTGCTTTCATTCTCCTTTTCTGATCATCATAGTCCTTGCTGCTTAGTCGGAAAGCATGTCTAAGATTCTCCAGCCGATCACGGACCCCACCAAGATGGGGCTCGGACGCTCCATTGCTGTCCTGACATCTGGAGGAGACGCACAAGGTAAGATGGTATTGTTTGCTTTGTTGGTGTGTCTGTGAAGAAAACGCAGTTGGATAATTAAGGAGCATGACATCTTTCATCTTCAGGGTAGTCGAACTGAATTCACTTTGTGTGCATGCTGTTGGTGTTAATTGAGAAAGAATTTAGAATTAACTAATTATTCAAACTAATGTTAGAATAATTATATAGACTGTAGGTTATCCCATAATGTTTCTGTAACATGTGTATTAGTAGAAATTGATATTTTCTGTTGTCATGCCTCCTGCAGCTGTAATGAATCACAGGCATGATGACTGAATGACCAAATCGCAGGCATGATGAAACAGTACAGGGTCTGTTGCCAGTGACTGCATGGACTGATAGTGTATGGACGTTCACCTACGTCCCCCACTCTCAGAAACTGATTGTTACCTTGCTAGCATAATGTCACACCTAACCTTTTAAGTGGTTTTGTAACTAGGGCCAACCTAATGAATAAAAGAGGGACGGACAGGAAGTGTAACCAGAATGGTAGAAAATCTGTAAAGGTGCACATCTTCGTCCACTCTCCTTGCTTGAAAAGTTTGTTGTCTTCTTTCTGGTTTGTTGTTTATTAAATGTTCTAAGTTGACTGAACCTGACACCTAACACGCACAGTCTTGGATATGACAACCTAGGATGGACATTTCCCCTGTCCACCTCTAAGCAATATAATTTGCTTGCATGTCCTTATTCCAGTCTTTTCTGCATTCCCTCAATTTGGTCTTTGGTGCTAATCTTAGTAGCGGTGACCTTCCAGCAGGGTAGGGAAAAGCTCCCTCCTCCCTACAAGTACGCCATTGACAGCAGCTGTCCAGTGAAACAAGAGCTGCAGCCTGCCAGTTTGTCATGACATAAACACACACTGTGCCATTTGGTGTTCAAGGTTATTCAGGTGCGAGACATCGGAAGCGGCATTTACGCACCTCCTGTTCTTTTCTCTGTGCCTATTTTGGCCTGGTCAGTTTTATCAAAGGTCAGATGTATGTAAAAATTAATACGTTGCGAGGGCAGAATCTACTCTTCTGCAATCATTAGTGATGCTCTTTATTGGGAAAAGCTGCTAAAATGTACTTCTTAATAGAAATCATCAAAATAATGAAAAGTTGCAACACATAGGACAATCTAGGACGGAGGCTGGCAACCTGAGGCTCTTACATCCTTATGTTTGCGGCTTTCCGTGGTTTGGGAAAATTAATCATGTTTGGTTCGTGTTTGGTTCGACTACATGGACAGCGTAACAAGCGACATTTCAATTGCAGTCAATTACATTAGCGCGATTGGGTAATAGGGCGACATCTATTGGGTGCTGAATAAGTTGCTGAATAAAAAGGGCAATTTTGTTTGGCTAAACTAATTTTTATGTTTTGGTTCTGCAAATATTTGGGTTCCTTTCTAAAAGGGGTCTTTGTGTCATGTTCTGTTGGGGTCTTTGGTTGTAGGTTTATTTTGGGTAGTTTCTGCTCTTTTCTATTTATGTTTTCTGTTTGTGTTCCTCTTGCGTTAGCCCTCATTAGTATGATTTTGCCCACCTGTCTGTGTTTACCTGTCCCCGCCCCGTCCCCATGTCAACTAATCAGCTTCCGCTTCCTATTGTTCCCTTCCAGCTGTTTCATGTTAGTGATTTGTTTTGTATTTAAGCCCCAGGTTTTTTCCCTCGAGTTGTTGAGTCATGGTCATTGTCTAAAGTCTGTCCTGCTTGCTAGGTGTCTCGTTCTTTGTGTTCCACTGCCTCCGCATGGCTGTCTACCTGTTGTTGCCCCTTGAGTCTTAGTTTTTGTAGTTTCAGTTATTGTACTTTGTACCTGTTTTTGTTGTTGTTGTTGTTTTTGCCTCTGTCAAATTAAACTATCTTTATTTTAGCCCCTCAATCTTCCTGCCTTCTTGCTTCTAGGTCAGGGGTGGACAAACTCTTTGGCTTGATGGCCACATTGACTTTTAAAATTTGACAGCCGGCTATACTTTTCCTAAACTTAACCAGCGGACATTAGAATGGTACACTAACTTTGTGTGATTAGAGTTAATTTCTTTGAGAAAATGAATAAACTGGTGATGGCTCAGTCCCCTTCCTCGATTAAATTTAACAGGTTTTGCAACGTGGTCAATCTGCAACACGGTGTTACACAGTGGTTCCCAATGAACTATGCAGTGTAGGAACAATACTTCTTGAGCATCCCAACGTTTTTCCTGTCAGATTTGGTGATCTATCTGTGGTAACGTTGACGAGCGCACCCCAACGTAACTTGTGCCTCAGTATGACCGTTGATACACTGTTCAAAAAGTCCTTTCCCCTTGTTTTTCCTTTCAGGGATTCCATATCCAAAAAGTCCTTCGTTTTTTAGAAATGAGCAGCGACCTTTATATCAGTCTTTGCTCTTGTCCAGTGCCAAAGAATGAAAATGTTGCCACTTTATCTTTTAGCTTGCTAGTTAAGTGCTCTTCAATTACGTGAATAAGTCACTGACCTGCATAAGTTATTTTTTTCACCTTTGTTCTTGCTCTCACCACATAAAATACTTGAGGTCTCTACCTTGCACTCTAACTCCACTTCTGGGAAATTCCTTTTCTGGAAATGGCTTGCTGGCCTTTGCTAGTTTGAATGGCAGTAAATAACTTGTCTTCATGGTTGCTTCTTGGATGACAGTTGCTCAAATAAAGATGTTTTGCTAAGCTTGCATGCTAGCTACCAACCTGTCAGTGGTAGCTGTACATTCTTGTGTTGAATAGTTGCTTGCATAATTAGACACCTTGGTGGACAAGTGATATCTGTTATATTATATTCTTTTAAAATTGTCACGGTTTCTTGACAAATAAGACATACAGCCTTGAACCGGACTACACTAAAAAACTATATATTTATGTGTTCATTCCTTCCTAAACACCTGGCACCCACTGTGGACTTTTTTTTCTTTGACATTGCTGCAGATGTGTTTTGATATGACCAGTACAAGAGCGATAATTGCATTCGCTCCCCCCCCCCCCCCCCTCTCTCTCTCTCTCTCTCTCTCTCTCTCTCTCACTGTCTCATTCTTCCGCAATGCACTACAAAATCATCTCATTGCGCCTACTGGGACACCTGGTGTTGGTAGTCTGTCATAAGTCAAAATGAAATGAATGGAATCATTCAAATCAAACCTTAATTATGTGCCATCTTAGCCAGGCCGGATTAAAAAAACCAATGGGCTGAATCCCCCCGCGGGCTGTAGTTTGCCCTTTGTTGTTCTAGGTCCACCTACCCCCATCTCACTGCTTGCAATGAAACAATGTTTGTTATGAGAAGGTTGCTGTCTCGCACTTCGTTATGGGAAGGACGATGCTACTTTGCTTCTTATCTAAAAAATATCTTGGAGAATGTCTAGACACACAGAATGCCTTACCACACTTGTAATAATCATACACATCGAAAGACGTATAGTTTCTCACAAATGTCTTAACACGTGTAACTTTGCTTTTGTCGTGTGAAGTGTAATTGCACATCCACAACACCCGGTGTTGCAGTGGTACTTTCCTTGTCAAAGTCTGGGCATTATGCTTTAAATTGCTGTCAATAACATGCTTATTCTCGATCACATGAATCATTAATGGAATTATACTTTTCTTGCGTGGTCCTTCTCTGTCTTGTGAATTCATTGTGCAAATATAGTGCTGGTTCCCAAAATCAGCACACTATTTATACCGTTTTTAGGTTAAAATTTTGAAGAAATTGGTGCGCTTCTGTTAATAGTCAAGATCAATTTGCATTTGGTATTATGTATTGATTTGTTTTTCAGAATCAAAACAGTTCAGTGATGTTCATAGTTTAAATAAAGATTTACAGACACAAAAACTATGTCAAGAAGAACCAAGTCCATTTGGTTTTGAAGTAAATCTTGATTGGGGTATAAACGCAGACACCCTGTGAAGGAAATAAATTAAGAACACGTGTCTTGACTTTTATCTTTCACTCACAACATCCTGTGACCAGTGTCAGGTTCAAGCAACCGAGAACATTTAATAAGCAAATAAAAAAAGCAGAAGGAAGACAATAAACTTTGCAGGAACCTGCAGCGTCTCAGATCTCTTTCCTCTCTGGTTACACTTCTGTCCGCCCCTATTTTATTTATAAGAATTGGCACTACTTACAAAACTACTTGCTGTCTTAAAAGGTTAGGGGAGACATTATGGCAGCAAGGTAACAATCAGTTTCTGATAGTGGGGGATGTGGGTGGAAGTTCATATACTGTCCGTTCATGCAATCACTGCTATCTTCTTTCCCAGGAACATGGCAAAATTCTGTCGGGCCTGTGATTAGGTCATTGTGCCTGTGACTTCATCATCAGGTTATCATGTCTGTGATTCATTACAGCTGCAGGAGACATGACAATTCCAACAGAAAATATCTATAATCTACCAATAAACATGTTGAAGAAACAAATATGGGATAACCTACAGTATATACAATTATTCTAACAACCAGGGTGAGGGTAGTAACAAAGATCGACTGTTAATTTGAGAGCTTCACCAGCCTGCTCGATTCTTTCTTCACCACAGCAGAACAACAAGGATTCTGAATGACTGCAGAAACTGCGCTTCTGTTCTTCCCTTTGTTGTAAACAAGAGCTCATCCTTGACTAGGAGTGGGACCTCCACCCTTTCCTGACTGATGACCATGTTCTTAAATTTCAAGATGCTGATTCTTATTCCAGCCATTCCCACACTTTTCTGCGAACCATTCCAATGAGAGTTGAAGATTTCGGTTTGAAGCCAAAGAACCAATCCGACTGCTTTGTTTACCTTTCTCATACTACCTCAATAATCGTACTGGTAGAACTGTTACAAGTGCAATAACTGCTACTGAGCATGATCTGATCTTGTTTGTGTCAGGCATGAATGCTGCTGTGAGAGCCACAGTCAGAGTAGGTCTCTACACTGGTGCCAATGTCTACTTTGTTCATGAGGTAGGAAACAAAGCACAATGATATTGAAATATGGCTTCATGTAATGCAGATGCCGTTCTTTTACAACATATGCTTCAATACATATGACAAATGAAAGATACTGGTTATGTCAATGTGTGCAAAAGGGCTACCAGGGCCTGGTGGATGGAGGAAAAAATATTCGGCCTGCCACTTGGGAGAGCGTTTCCATGATGCTTCAGCTGGTGAGGACATTAAGTTAACTTTAAAGTTCAAGTTCAAAAATAGAAAAAAATAACAGGAATGTTGAAAAGCTTTTGGTCTTTTGGTGTGCCATCAGGGCGGGACAGTCATTGGCAGTGCACGCTGCAAAGATTTCAGAGCCAGGGAGGGGCGCATGAAAGCGGCCTGCAACCTGGTGAAGCTCGGAATTACCAATCTGTGCGTCATCGGAGGCGATGGTAGCCTGACCGGGGCTAATGAGTTCAGGACTGAGTGGAGTGGACTGCTGGCTGACCTCCTCCGAGCGGGTAAGGAGACATAGCTTTGGATTCATTGTATAGAAGACAAGCGATTCATCAGATAGATTCTCTCCTTTCTACCTGCTGTGTCATTTTCTTGTTGTTACATACTGATTACACTTAAATGTTTTTGCACAAATGTTTTATAATTTCACACAGACAAAATAAAAATCAGAAAAGGATCGAGTTCTTGTCACAATGGATCATTAGTAAATATCTGCAGGTAGGATTTCAAATGAAGAAGCCAAAAACTCCTCCCACCTAAACATCGTGGGAATGGTGGGCTCCATCGACAACGACTTTTGTGGTACCGATATGACCATTGGCACAGATTCTGCTCTGCACCGCATCATCGAGGTGGTGGATGCCATCACCACAACTGCACAGAGGTCAGACATAAATCCCCGCAGTTCAGCACACGCTTACACCTCAAATAAGGATGAGTCAAGTCAAGTTTATTTGTATCGCCCTATATAACCACAGTCTCGAAGGGCTTCAAAGGAAGAAAGAAATCAGATTTAGCATCACACAGGTCATTACAGATACTCAACGCTATCCCATGAACAAAGCTCACAGAAAAGGAAGGAAAAACTCAAATACCCCATCTGGGGAAAATAAACCTTCAAACTGGGAAGAGTCCCCTTCCTAGCTCATCAGGTTGCCTTTGGTTTTGAGTGCTAAAATAATACATTGTGCCATATTAAGCAGTACTGTATTTCTCCGTGTACAAGTCCACCTCGCGTATAAGTCGACCCCCCCTTTTTTTACTTAAATTTGGGTGCATTTCACAAAGGGTTAGTATAAGTATACCCATGACTTCGGTGGTTACACATATCTTGGCTGTCTAATTAAAACACATAGTGTGTGTTGTTAAAACACAAAATTACAGTACTTTTAGACGCATTTATGGTACACCAAATAACATACTGTTGGGGTTATGGGGGAGAGGGGTTGGGGTGGAAATGAGACAAGTGCGAGACAATGAGCGCGTGCACGTACACACAAATGATGAATCAAATGTTGCAACAATAAAATGATCCAACACTTTATTTACTTTATTTCACCATCTGTCATGACCCTTGGGGATTGGCTGTATTTGTGTTGTTTCGTCACCATCTGCAGGCGTTTTTAGGTATTTACACTTAATTTCAGTTGCCGTCCCTGCAATGCGTCACTACAAAATGGCCAAACAGTAAAGCTTCGTTCGATTGTGAGTGGTTACAAAACCGTATTTATAGTGTACGTTACTTTTTAATTCAAAGTTTAAAGCTTTAGCCATGGGTCCCAAGATTCCAAGTGATTTTAAAGAGAGAAGTAAGAAGATGATTTATATGGCAACGATGCTGGACATAACCCTTATTAGGGAATATGGGCATAACAAGGGCCTCTCAAAGGTAAATAAATCCTTGCTATATTTTTTTATGTTTTGTGTTTTCTGATTGTATA
Organism: Hippichthys cyanospilos; assembly: GCF_059441005.1. Taxonomy (NCBI): domain Eukaryota; kingdom Metazoa; phylum Chordata; class Actinopteri; order Syngnathiformes; family Syngnathidae; genus Hippichthys; species Hippichthys cyanospilos. The sequence goes on from NC_142370.1 coordinate 4,019,637, forward strand.
CATGTTTATGATATATACGTAGCACTTTACTATTTTGGTACCAATGTTTAATATATATGTACAATTTTGATGTTTTTATATCTCGACTTGAGGATACTGCTGGAAATGTGAATTTCCCTACGGGGATGAATAAAGTATCTATCTATCTATCTATCTATCTATCTATCTATCTGGGGTTCTAAACGCATTAGCTACTGTATGTTACATAGGTTTGGATTGCCCGTCATACGGTGAATTCGCCTTACGAGCCCAACCGCGGAACAGATTAATCTCGTGACACTGTAACTCGTAACACTCGGGGGCCCACTGTACATTATAATTTTAAGTCCTGTAAATAACATATTATTTATTTCTTATTCAAATTAATATTATTCAGACACTGATACGTGGTCTGGTTTTGAGTTATGCGGGTATAAGCCCCCCCCCCCCCCCCCCAAAATAAAATAAAAATAAACTTGACGTACACGGACAAATACGTTAAATGTTAAAAAAAATTGTACTGTATGATTGTAACTTATAAAAAATGTATGTATTCTCAGCCACCAAAGGACCTTCATCCTGGAAGTAATGGGCAGACACTGCGGGTAAGTATTACAAGTTTGACATTTATTTATACAGTGGAATGTTTATTGCAACTAACCCCATGCAAAACCAAGGGAATAGCCTCAGAGGGTGTTCAAAGCGTGGTTTAAAGGAACAATGTGTAAGATTTGACTGTTTTTCATTACGCACAGCAGGAGGTTCTGCATTTACCATTGTCCGTCGCTATAACAGACATGGCAGCCACCGGAGGAGTGTCACCCCCCTTGTAATATAATTTAATGATAACTAGACCTACGATTATATTTAAAACAAACTGTTGGTCATTAAGAACACATTTATTTGCAATTTTTTGAAATTTATAATCATTTATTCCTTTAATGAAATCTTACACATTGTCCAAAACTTTTACATATGCTGACATATACCAAAGGGAAGTATCTGGCGCAAACAAAAATGTGAATAAGCTAGCACTATATAACATGCTGAAGGTAAGAATTAATATTAATTTATAATTAACATTCTTAATATATAAAGAATGTTTGCGGGAAGAAAAAAAATCATTTAAGCCAAACGCCTTCCTGTGGGAAGTTTGCATGTTGAGCACCTGTGGGTGCCAAATGTAACTTGTATGCACATATTTAACTGTGTAAAGTTTAAATTATGCTGTGGTTGTTTTATTACAAGCGTGAATCATTACTTTAAAATAATATGTTTTATGCATTTTGTTTTGCTTCCATTTCATTTTTGTGATTACATTTTTTTTTCTGTTTCAATATTTTCAATTTGTTGTTAGCAGTTTTTTGTTAGTTTGTCTCATTCCCCATCAGGCACTGTACAAGAACACCATACAATATCCTCTATTCTATTCCATTGAATAAAACAACAAATACTATGGAGTAAGATGGCTGTCATAAAGACGTATGCATGTTCAACAATTTATATGAGAAAGACTCTAATTTGTGTTGAGTTTGAATCGTTTTGTTGTACTACTAAATTGTATTGAGTTTACGAATTGAAAACTTTTGAAAAATCGAGTGCAAGATAGTTTCAATACAACGACAATGACCTCGTGAGACACCACTTCACGTCTTTGCATCAATCTCCTTTGCATTTGTGGAGCTGATTCTTCGGATTTGAGTTGACTATGCACATTGTGATTACGTCATGCCAAGCAACCAAGCAAAGTCGGTCGATCTGTCAGTCATCCGCGCCCCAATCGTAACGCATGCATACGTCTTTTTGACAGCGAACTTACCCCATACATAAACAAGTGATAGTTTGCAACGCGATTATCCAATATATTCGTAAATCATTTAATGAAATTGAACTGACAGGCTTATGACCGTAGCTTGCAAGCTACGGACCTGTCACTCCAAATCCGTATATTGTTATATTATTGTATATTGAAAATCGTTTACATTATAAATTGGTCCGTCACGATGTTTTTAATAAAAGATTGCCAAGTAACGACAACAAGAAATAAGTAAACAATAAATGATATACAAATCTTTATTTGTAGTAAATTAATCTATGACGCAATAAGATTCCACTTCAAAGTTCGTGTGAGCAATTCAAAGGAAAGGGTTTTCCCAATTTAACGGCAGTGCTTGTTTCTGCCAGCAAAGGTCACTAACAGTTAGAGATAACAAAAAGTATGCTTTTGTGGGCATCATTTGAGCATTACTAAAAATGCACACCATAATCCATAAAATTGAAGTCTGAAGAGCTCTTGAAAGCTTCTGTTGGGCGTTCAGTTCGCCAACAGCACTCTCACGTCATTAAAATACCTCTCTGTCCGCTGTCACATTACTTGTGCTCCGCTGTCACATTACTTGTGTGGTTTGCGCAAGGAATTTTCCGAATGAAGGAAAATTACACTTTGAGGGAATTCAGGGTTAGAAAATAACATTGTAACATGATTAAAATTTTCAAAAAGTTGGATTTCTATATTACGGGCTTAGAAATTCCATAGGAAAGGGAACATCCATCCATTTTCTAGAGCCGCTTAGCCCAGAGAGAACCTACGCGGGCTTGGGGAGCACATGCAAATTCTACACAGGAAGACTGGAGCCAGGTGGATTTGAACTGGGAACTTTGAACTGTGAGGCGCATGTGCTATTCACTGCCCCACTGAGCTGCCCTGCAAAGGGAACAGATATCCTCTATTCTAGTCTTACAAGAATGTTGTTTTTGTGTCTGCCCTCGGCCTCAAGGTACCTGGCGCTTGTTTCGGCATTGGCTTGCGGTGCGGACTGGGTGTTCATTCCGGAGATGCCACCGGATGATGGTTGGGAGGAACACTTATGCCGGAGGCTGGCAAATGTATGGCCGTCCCGGTTTACGTTCCCCACACTGCTGCTCACGGGTCACCACTCGCACGTTTGATGATAATGACATCTGATGCTTTTCAGCAACGGGCCAGAGGTTCTCGTCTAAATGTAATCATCGTCGCGGAGGGTGCGATATCCAGAGATGGCAAACCCATTTCATCGGACCACATTAAGAAGGCAAGACCCACATGCTGACTGTATTGCACTATGTTCCAAATGTGTGATTACAAAAATTATGCACAGTCTGGGCAGGTTCCGTCAAGCAAAAACCTGTCTAAACAATACAAATTGGAAGTTTAAAACCGAAGCTTCTGTTTATCATTTCTCCATGATAAATTAAGTGAAAAGACAATCCACAAAAATTTTCCAAGGACCCAAATTGCAAATGTTTGTGGACAAAGGTCAAGATGATTTTTATAGCCCTGAATCAGCAGTCTCAAAGGGCTTCAAGATGAAAAAGAAATCATACAGAACATCACAAATACATGGCATCCCCTGAACAAAGTGCCCAGAAGAGGAAAGAAAACCTCTAAAATCCCATGTGGGGAAAATGAGAAACCTTCCTTCTGAAGGTTTCTCTGTAGTTTTGGGAGGGGCCCTTTCTAGGCTTAAAAACAGCATGTTGTGCCATATTAACCCTTTTTTTTATGTTTTTGATGTGCGATATCAAAGGAAAATCATACAAAAAAACACTAGGAGGCTAAAATATTGCATTCAAAATTCGAAATGTTGTCAATTTGGACATAATGAAAACCCAAGGTTTTATCATGCATTTCCCATAATTTTTGCATTGATCCTTCCAATGGCAACTCACGAATGGAGCGCAATACAAATTTTTGTGTTGACACCCCAAAACCCCTAGTTTGTGCTAGTGGCCAACTTACATTTGCAAGCCTTTCATTGACTTCAATGATTGACATATATATATATATATATATATATATATATATATATATATATATATATATATATATATATATATATATATATATATTGTGTATATATATATATATGTGTGTGTGCGCGCGCTTTAGGACATACTAATGGATTCATTTATGGTTCTCCAGTTGGTCACTGACAGACTTGGCTTTGATACACGGACCACCGTCCTTGGACACGTACAGAGGGGAGGGACACCCTCTGCCTTCGACAGAATCTTGGTCAGTACATTAGTCTATCCGCCTTACATTTGATTTTCCGAAACAAAAACACCGATCATCCTCAATGTTGACACCTTAACCATGAATCACATTGTTGTGAAATCCAATCAGTGTGTGTATGTGTATTGCATGGAGGAAGGTTGGGCACCCATGGGGCTGCATCCCATTGGCCACATTAAGCAAATGACAAGTATCAAAAAATTGCAGACACATGGTTTTAATCAGGCAAAATATGATAACCGATTGATTAAATTTAATGGCACACCATAGGGAAACAGTAGGTGGAGCCTGTTTTGGCAATTGAACTGAAATGCATACTGTATATAATCTTGCTCAACGCATTCATTGTACAGGCCTAAAGTAAAAAGTAATGTTTAGAATTAAGTAAGAAGCATGTGAAGTGTTATATTGCTTTTTAAATATGATTTGAAAGAATAAATCACTTGCACCTAGTTGAGCAAAGAATGACAAAGAATGTTTGGGTAAAGTTAAAAAAACGATGGACCAACAACGACGGAGGGGTGTACAATGAAAATATCCTTCCGTTTCCATTTTCAATTGACAGCTTCTTATCTGGGGTCAGGTCGCGAGGGCAACACCTTTTGACTAAAAATCAACTGCTGAACACAAACTAATCAGTTGAGTTCTAAGTTCAGCTAAGCCATGAATTCATTTAATTTCTAATGTCAGTTATATGGGAGCTGGAAATAATTAAGACAAGCAAAACCACAAACCCATGGAATCACACCTGCTGATCTGGCTCTGTGTTGTGGACGTGTGTGTGCAAGTATGCATGTCTGTGTGTGTGTGTGTGTGTGTGTGTGTATGTGTTTGTGTGTATTTGTGCGTGGGCGGGTGTGTGTTTGTCCCATTTAGGGCAGCAGAATGGGCGTTGAGGCAGTGATGGCTCTGCTGGAGGCTACACCAGATACCCCAGCCTGCGTGGTCAGCCTGTCAGGCAACCAGGCAGTTAGGCTGCCACTCATGGAGTGTGTGCAAGTGGTATGTATATCAAGTTGACTTCCAAGTGGTTCTAATTTAATCCCTGAGGGAAATTTTGACCCAACTCAGGCTTGAAAGGGACAATGTGTAAGATTTAGAACGTTTTTCATTACGGACAGTAGGAGGTCCTTTACCATTGTCCGTAGCTATAACAGACAAGGCAGCCCCCGGAAGAGTGCCACCCCCCCACGTAAAATCATTTCATGATAACTATATCTACATTTACACTTAAAACATACTGTTGGTCATTAAGAACACATTTATTTGCAAGTTTATAAATTGATAATCATTTAATTGATCCCTTTTTGATGTACAAGTCTAAATCTTACGCATTGTTCCTTTATGATGTTTTTGATGCGTGATATCAAAGGAAAAGCATACCATAAAAAACACTAGGAGCATAAAATACTGCATAGTTTGTCAAAACATGACGACTTTCGATATGCCCCACTGCCATCCTGTCTAAATTCTTGCAAATGGGAGGTTGAGAGGTACATCCTTTGGATGTCAAATTTAGCACCTGTCGGGGCTCATTTACTGCCATTCATATTGTCAGTATTGGACATACTGAAAACCCAATGTTTTATCTTGCATTTCCACCAATTTTTGCATTAATCCTTTCAATAGCAGTTCATGAACAGGGTGCAATAGAAAATTTGGTGTTCAGACCCCAAAAGCACCAGGGGCGCTAGCGGACAATTTATGACATTTGCAAGCCTTTCAATTCCTTCTTTAGGTGGTTTAGCCTCACTACCATGATGCAAAGTCCTTACTATGCATTATGGGACTTGTAGTTAGCAAAAGAGTTCAATCCAAGAGCTAAATGTTGCAGGAAAAATTTTATTTTGCGGCAGGGAGTTGTTTTAGTTCCTGCATTACTGTATATAACATTATATCTGCACATTCCCATCTGCAAAATCTGCAGCATCGAATAGATGTTAACGTTTTTTGTTTTGTTTTGTTTTTTTCTCACAAAAAGACCCTCATAAGGATCGCGGGCACGCTGGAGCCTATCACAGCTGTCTCTAACCTTACCCCTAACCCATTGGGTGGGGTGCACCATGAACTTGTTGTCAGCCAATCGCAGGGCAAACAAAGACAGACAAATATTCACACTCATGAACACACCGAAAGACAATTGAGACAATTTACCTACTATGCGTGTTTTTTGGAATATGGGAGGAAACTCGACTACTCAAGGAAAACTCATACGCACATGTGGAGAACATGCAATCACCACACATAGGCCAAAGCCAGAAGCAAACCTGCACCCCTGTGAGGTCAACTGTGAGGCTGACTGCTAACCAGTCTTCCACCTTCCACCCATGTTAATCATCCATCCATCTACCCATTTTTTATAGCTGCTTGTCCTCACAAGGGTCGCGGGCTTCTATCTCAGCTAACTTCAGACACCTTGAACTGGTTGCCAGCCAATCACAGGGCACAGAGGGACGAACAACCATTCATGCACACAATCACCCCTCAGGACAATTTAGTGTGTCTGCCATGCATGTTTTTGGAGAGTGGGAAGAAGCCGGAGTGCCCGGAGAGAACCCACGTGCGCCCGGAGAGAACGTGTAAATTCCACTCAAGAAGGTGTTTATTAGATTATTATTAGTATTAAATAAATCTTTTTAACTCTGTCCTTATCATTTTTGTGAAAAGAAGCCTTTTTTTTTTTTACATAGTTCAACTATTCATTTTTAATCATTTCTAAATCCAATTAAATGTATTTTACTTTGTATTTTTGTTGCTGGTTTGAATGAAACATTTTGATTTTATTATGGGCTGTCATAGTGGTTAGCACGTTCAAAAGTCCTGGATTCAATTCCAGTTGCCCCTCGTCTTCCTGTGTGGAGTTTTCAACTTCTCCCCCGGGCCAATGTGGGCTCTCTCCAGGCTCTGTGGCTTCCGTCCACATTTTACAAATATGCATGGTAAGTGTATTGGCCACTCCAAATTGGCCTTGGGTGTGATTGTAAATGGTTGTTTGTCTCTGTGTTCTCTGCGGTTGGCTGGCACCCAGTCCAGGGTGTCCCCCACCTTTTAACCGAAGATGACCCTTTTGAGAATAAGCTGCTATGGAAAATGGACGAATGGATGGATTTTAATCAGACAAAAGTAACTGATGTTGCCTAAATTTGATCAATAGACCTTTGGCTTTGGAAAAGGTTATTTGTGGTCCTCTAAGATTTGCATTTGTGTCATATGTAGACCAAAGATGTGACTGCTGCTATGGCTGAAGGCAGATTCGAGGATGCTATCAAGCTCAGAGGAAAGTAAGATATTTGTTCTGCGTACATCTGTTACCATAGTGACAAAAAAAGAAATGTTGATTTGACTGTCAACCTACAGGAGCTTTGAGAACAACTGGAACACATACAAGCTGCTGGCCCACATTAACCCTCCCGATGTCAAAGTAAGGGCCGACTAACCATCCTACTGACAACAATGTTGCTAGCTAGGAAATGGTGGGGTATCCTTGAACAGTAATAAAAACCTGTATTTGTGGGAAAGGAGCCATAAATTAAAAAAAAAAAAAAGAAACTCAGTCATCTTAATCCTTTAGACTGTTTTAGAAGGAAAAGTTCTTAATCCTCAAGTACCGTAATTCCCCAAATATAAAACACACCCTTAATTTCTGCGGTCAAATTCTGGTATTTTCCATGTTACCGTGTATAAGACGCACCAACACACACACAAACTGTCACAACTATAGCAAAACCTTTGTATACTCTAAAGCAATGGTTCTCAAAGTGGGGTCTACGGACCCCCAGAAGTCCATGGCCTGACTGCAGGGGTCCGCGAAATAATTAGGGTGATTTGGAACTTATTTAAGTTCATCTTTTAACAGTTACAGATTCGTGCCTCCTCTGGCTTGGCCGTTGTTTTTAGCCGCCACTTCTGGCCGCTTTTGATAGTGCAATTTTGTGGTGGGGAAGGATGGTGTGGCTTCAGTTGGTCGCAGTCGCTGTCGGTGCGCACGGATTGTTCCTTCTTTTTGGGAGATCTGGCCCACGAGTGTCTGCGAGTTGTGTTTTCTTCATTGGAATGTTGTCATTGATGCTAATATGCCCCAAATTAGTCGTTTGTTGGTCCAACTTGTGACTGTACTGTAGATCAGCGGTCCCCAACCCCCGGTCTGCTGACCGGTACCGGTCCGTGGATCAACTGGTACTGGGCCACGTGGGCTGCACCCGAAATAATTTTTTGGAAATGATTTAGTTTAACAGTTCATACGTTTGTGCTTGATCTTTGTTTTTTTGGCGCCGTCTCTGGCCTCTGTTGATATTACATTCACAGTGAGAAGAATGATGTGGTTGTTAGAGTAGCCAGCCCTAACCCAAATACTGTATATTCGTTGTCAAATTGAATATGTTGCTGAATAAGTGGGCAAGATGGCGTCGCACGTAGTCGCAGAGGCTCAAGGCTCTGCTTTCAGATGCAACTATCTATCTGTCTAAAAAGGGCACTTATGTTTGGCTTAAAATATTCTTATTTTTTTTGTTCCCGCAAGCATTTACAATGGGGATCCTTGACTCCAAAGAGTTTGAGAATCCCTGCTCTAAACGATCCAGCACCAGTGTAACATGCTCCAAACAGTTGTTTTTCCTTTTCCTTGCGACGTAGATCGAGTTTATTTAACCATAAATAACTAAGTTGAGCAGCATCCGTGTTTCATCAAGTTCATGATTGTGTGTGTATATGCAAAAAAATACCTCAGTTAATAAATGAGTCAAATGCAATAACTTTCCGTGTGCACACAGGTGTATACCTTGCCACTCTTAATTGAGACAACTTTTACATGATCCTCTCAGTTTTAGTAATATTAATGTGTGTAAACAAGGATGGATGTGGATGTCGGTTCAGTCTACTTGCTAGTTTGATTGAAAAAAATTCCATAACACACTCAGCTAACACAAGCTGCTGTTGGCTGCAACAGGCACTTGTTGCTCACAGCCAACGGACATTCGCCCTCCAGCTCTTCCTGTTAGGTCAGGGGTAGGGAACTCTGGTTCCTCAAGAGCCATATCCTGCCCATTTTCAATGTCTCCCTTGCAATGTCTCACACATTGGTGACATAACATTGGTGACTCCAGACGTTAGAACGGGTGACCCCGGACGGGTCATCGTGCCACATTGGTGACCCCAGACGTTAGAATGTTTCGGCAAGCTGCTGAAGAGGTCGTCTTGCCACATTGGTGACCCCCAGACGTTAATATGTTTCGGCAAGTGTTGAAGAGGTTGTCCTGCCACATGGGTGACCCCAGACGTTAGACTCTTTTAATTGGCTGTTGAAGAGGTCATCTTGCCACATGGATGACCCCGGATGTCAGAATGTTTCAGCAAGCTGTTGAAGAGGTGTCCTCCGTGGCCACATCGCCCCAACACTCGCAATTGGCAGTCGTCGTGACATCGGCGAAAGTGCCTGAGTTCTGGCAGAGCGATCCAGCCGCGTGGTTTCAGCTTATTGAGGCGCTGTTCCACCTGCGAGGAGGAATCATCCATCAACCAGCCTACTACACTTCGGGTAATGCAACAAGCCGGTACCAGGTTCAAGTACCAGTCCAGTTCCAGAGTACCGGGCCGTCGACCGATGTCTGTCTGGCCTCAGCAGTAGGCCTCAAGCCAGTCATCATCCAGCTGCCCCTTGGATTCACCATGCACGTAGGTATGGTCCTGGTATACATCGGAGCGGGTCAGCTGGTGGTGGTGCTGCAGCAGGTTCTGGTCCAGGCACAGGCTGGTCCCTTAGAAACCCACTGTGCCTGCCAGCTTCCAGGTCAGCGCTGCCGCTCCGGCTCCTGCAGAATCTCAGAACATCCATTTGGCAATGCCACCTCGTGGTTTTCATGCTGAGTGTCTCACCCTTACTCGCGTCGCACCTGGGCCCCCTGGTGTCACATACACTGCCCAGGACCGGACTGTGTACTCAGGGTGTCAGACTGGTGTATACCCTGTGGGGTTTCCGTTTTGCAGGCACTAGGACCATGTCTCTCACCTAGTAGACATGTTGGAATGAATCTTTGATGTTTTGAACCTTGTGGCTTTGGATTTGATGATTTGGACAATGTTGTACAGTTTTGTGATGGCATGCAAAGAGTAAAGACATACACTAGGACAGCAACGCGTGGTTTCTTCGTCTTGCCACAGTTTACTAATGTTTTGTTGTTGTTACTTGGCAGTTAATCCCCTAAAAAAACATTGTGATCGACCAATTTATAATTTATATGAATGATTTTCAAACAATATACAAATTTGGAGTTATAGGTCATTAGCTTGCAAGCTACGGTCATTAGCCTGTCAGTCCAATTTCATTAAATAATTTATAAAGAAATTGGACATTTACATTGCAAACAATCAGCTGTTGATGTATGGGGTAAGATCGCAGTCAAAAAGACGTATGCGTGCATTACAAATGGCTGCGCGGATGACTCACAGATCGACTGACTTTGCCTGGTTGCTTGGCATGACGTCATCTCAATTTGCAGTCAACTCAAATCCAGAGGCTCAGCTCCACAAATGCAAAGGAGAGATTGATGCCGAGACGAAATTTGATGTCTCGCATGGCCATCGTGCAAACGAGAGTTGTATTCAAAATACCTTGCACTCGCGGGTTATCCATTCGTAAACACAACTCAACACAATTTAGAGTCGTAGTCATACAAAAACAGTTCAACACATACAAATTCTTAAACACGCACATGTTTTTTTGACAGGGATCTTACTCCATTTATCATTTTGCTAAAATTCTTCAATTCTTCCAAATGAACCATCCCTCTCTTGTGTCAGAGCAACATCAATGTGGCAATCATAAATATCGGCGCCCCCTGTGCTGGCATGAATGCAGCTGTGCGTGCAGCCGTCAGAATGGGCATCATTCAGGGTCACAACATGCTGGCCGTCCACGACGGTTTTGACGGCCTCGCACATGGACAGGTAACGAGTTGACAACACACACACAGGTATACACACATACAGGAGCTTACTACAGATGATCTGAACACTCCTGCGGAAGCTTGAAATATGACTTACAACAGCAGAAACGAAGGAAATGTTATCTTTCTATCATAACGTTTTCTTTTTCTGCCTCCTCCTCTGCCCCCACTTTTGCTTTGGAACATGGCGTCACTCCAAAGGTAATCTATTGTAACAGTTAATGTGGTGTTTTTGAAGCGCTTGGAATGATTTACGTTTACAGTAAAACACAATTCATATTATGATAAAAAAATCCTGATATAAAAGCGAATCCGAAGCGGATTGATTTAAAAAAAAAAATATATATATATATATATATATATATATATATATATATATATATATAACAAAACCTTTTCATCAGTTTCCATGCACATCATCCGCCAGCCCACACTTTCCCAGTGCATGCCGCCAGATGTCCAGTGGCCTTTTGATGTTTTTCATGAGTGATATCAAAGTATAAAGCAAACAAAAATATCCCACTATGAAACTAAAATATTGTATAGACTGTCAAAACATGACACCTTTCAATAGGACAAAAATGAATCAAGAAACTTTGCTTGATCACTAATTTAGCATACATTACCTTGATATGATAACAAAATAACAAATAAGTGATAAAATATATAACCCTACAAAACAGAATAAACATTGGTTGCATGGGTTTTTCCTTGCATTGTAGAATTTTATTTCCCCCCATACAACTGGAGAACAAGTTGAGCTGTCAACTGATCACCACTTGATGCTGTGTTGGCTTTCGATGTTGAGCGCAGATGAAGTGGCAAGGGCAGCTTGTTAGTATGCCTCCTAGACACCTCCCCGGTGAGGTGTCTGGGCATATCCTACCAAGAGGAGGCCCTGACGATGAACCAGCATTTGCTGAAGAGACTCGGGCCTTGTCTACATGTAGCCAGGGTTCTTGCAAACGGGCAGTAAATATCTCCGCTTTTTTTCCCCATCAAAATCAAATGTTTCAAAACCTCTGGCCAAAGTGGAGATTTAACCAAGCCTCCGGTTTCGTGGTTGCGTGTGACCAGCTTTTACGCCGAAGATACGGATAACGTCAGAGGCAGAAGTTCTTTCTGATTGGACAGAATTTGCGACATTACAACTGCCTTGCGGCTTGGCATCCTTGTACACGAATTACAAACCGCACTATGCGGTTTCATATAGACACGACTTTTTAAAAATAAACAACAACGAGAGGGAGACTATGCGGATTGTTACATGTGGACAAGGCCTCAGTCTCTCACCTGGGGATCCCCCCCAGAGGAGCTGGAAAAAGGGGCTAGGGAGAGGAAAGTCTGGGCTTCCCTGCTTTAGCTGCTGCCCTCGTGACCTGCTCTCAGATAAGTGGTAGAAGATGGATGGACGGACGGACGGAGGGACAGTTTGTTCAAGTACTGTATGTGTTATGACAATTTATGTACGCTCTCCTGCTACAGATTGAACCTATCAACTGGACTTCAGTGAGTGGCTGGACTGGCTTGGGAGGCTCGAAGTTGGGCACTAAGAGGTACAGTAAATATGCACAAGAGAGACTCTAAAGCAGGGGTTCTGAAACTTTTTGGAGAAGGGACCGCTTTTTGGAAATCAATTTTCCAAAGTTTGAGGAAACAAAACAAACAAAATCATTGAAGCCAAACATAAGTGCCCATTTTATTGACCAACATAATCAATTATATTTGTTACTTTTGAGCCATACTGAATTTCACAAAATAAATATTGCAAATTGCATGCTTCCTCACAACAAACCGGGTCAACTTCCCCCAAACTGGTTGCTGCCAATATATATAGGACCCTTGTGAGGATAAGCAGCTCTAGAAAAAGGATATATTTTTTGTTAATAAACCAAATTATTTCATGGACACCCTGCAGTCAGGCCACGGACCCCGGGGCCTCACTGACACGACGTTGAAAAACTACTACTCCAAAATGTTTACAGTAGTTTCAAGACGATTGTCGCAGAAGTAAATTATGTTGAGTCAAGTTAAGTTACGGTGGTTATTTTTATTGTCATTTAATGCGGTTTTCATTTGAACACGGGTTTGATTTGAAGCTTTTTTTTCCACACACTATTGTGGAACTCTCAACTGTCAGACCTCTGCTGAATTGTTAACTCTTTATATCAATCACTAGTGTCAAAATGCTATTTTTGTCACCTATTTCGATTAGTCAAAACAACACAAAGTATTTAATTCTTTCTCTTCACCCTCTCAAAGAACGCTTCCAGGTAAGCTGATGGAGGAAATCAGCCTGAACATTTCAAAGTTTAACATCCATGCCTTGGTGATCATTGGAGGATTTGAGGTAGGATGAGTTGGCCAAAGCACAACATTTTTTAACTATCGGAGTGACTTTTCATTATGTTTGTGTGCTAATAGTTAAAGTGATAAACAACATGACAATACAGCATCCTCCTATTTGTCTTGGCTTAAGTGCGTATGAGCAAGAAGAGTTACAGTGGGCCAGAACATGCTATTTGACCTTTTTAATGTCGTCACGAGAGAAGTAATATCCGAGCAGAGGCGGATTTGGGCTTTCCACTTCCAAATCCCAGACACAACGCTTTTAAATGAATGAGTCAATGTCATAGAGTCAGCCACGGTTCATCTGTAAATGCAGACGCAACGCAGGCATTATACAGCAATGGTCCCCAACGGCCGGTCTGCGGCCCGGTACCGGTCCGTGGATCAACTAGTACCGGGCTGCATGGGCCGCACCCAAAATAATGAACGACAGTATTTTTGTTTTATGTATTATTCAATTCTGAATTTTATTTTATTTTGAAAAATCTTTCGTTTTGAAAACTGACCGGAATCTCTTGGATTTGTTTCGGTCACTTGAGTGCCAAAATTTCACTCACAGATAAGTTGAATGAGTACAGACATCTTTGGGAGGGGGGAAAGGCCCAGTCAAGAGACAGGTGATGAGCCTACAGCTCCGAAGAAAAGGAAAGAGGCATACTAGAAGTCTGACTTGAAATCATGACTTCTCACGGTAAGACCTTTGAGCAATATGTCGTTCAAAAGGGACCCAAAAACTGCCAAGGGATGGATTCTCTACCTTTTCATTACCAAACAAAATGAGCTTGCAAATGGTGGCAGCCTCAAAAGATTTTCAAGTCTCCCGACATCCCAACAGCTTCATCACGACTTCTAACACTCTCACCACCTTGCTACGGCTGGGGTCTTTCCCAAAATTACTTTGTTTTCAGGTCACTTACGACCCAGAACTTCATCCCAAACTTGTCTGTTTTTGTTGCAATGTACTGCAATACACAGCAGCGAGTTTTTGTTTGGAACAGATGTTCATCTATGATGATGCGCCTGCCTGGATTGTACGATGAATTTCAGTTTGCAACAAAAGAAGTCCAAACATTGGAGATTGCTGCAAACTTATGAGTCTCAACTCATTCAGAATCATGCGCCCTTATCATCGAAGCGTAGGTGTCTCATGGTGTCCTGGAAACAGTTTTGGGCAATATTCTTCATATTTCTCAAATTTTCAGACCAACCGTCTTGCATAGCTGGAAGCTTGGTAAATCCGCACAAGAAGATCATGACAATATATGCCAGCAGATCACGGACACACACAAGCCAGTTCACCTGTGTGCCCTGTTTCAGGTATTGGCCACAGTTGCAAATTGGAGGGTTTTGCTCATCGCACTACTGAGATTAGCCACTTTCCTGCATAATGTCTGCGTAACGGCTGCATTTCCAAATGAAAGGTGGCTGACTCTCTGGGATTTGTTGGAGGAAGGGCCAAACTGGCCGCTGCTTGGTCCATGAAGATCCACCAGAAAACCTTGGGAGTTCTAGTGCTAATTGAGTGCTTTACATCATCCTTTATGTGGAAATCTGCAGTTGTTTGCCAAGTGAACGACGAAAACAGTGATTAACAGTAATGATGGCAATGCTCTAACAAATAACTAAGCACTATCCAAATTCAGCACAATTTCCACTGACTAATCTAAGGCACTACTTTTTCCAGTCAAGTGATCAGACTAGTTACTCTTCAAATTGCACAAAATGTTCCTACATGTAATGTATTAATGTGTCAACCCCCCCCTTAACCCTTGTGCCCATTCTTAACCATTTTGTCCAATTTGCTTGAATTTGTTTGTGAAATCACTGATATATATTTGAAAAATAAAGCACTAGGAAAATGAAATGTCCTGTGGATGATTCAAATTAGTTGAATGGTCAAAATGGCACAATGCTCTCATCTATAATCTATTGCAGCTAGACATACAGTGTTGATTATACATATGGCCATGAATTAACCATTTTGGTTGCATAAAACTCTATTACAACTTTAATTTTTACATGCATTGTAAACTGATTTATTACATTGCTTTTCCTGTGATGTTTATGCCATTGTTTTATGCATCGGTTGAGAGAGGTCGACAAACAAAAAATTATTTGATGACTTCTGTGATACGTCTCAAGATAGTAAGTCACACCAGAAACCAGTAAATGTTGTTCGGAAAGCCATCCTTTCTTTTACACAACACAAAGGTCTTGCCTCAAACCAAGTGTGATTGTAGTTGACAAAACCTGTTGTGTGTGTGAGAGGGGTATGTTATCTTTTCAGAGTTGTGCTAGTGTGTATTTTTTGTTAATGTCTATTAGATGTGTGTACAACGCTCTCTTAGAAGCAAATATGCAATTTTCCTACTATTATTTTTCACTTGAAATTTCTGTGCAGGAAAATTGTTGCAATAGCTTGCCAGTATTATTTTCATTACGGTATTTTAAATCATGCACATCTGGATGTGTGCTTTTATTTCTACGTAATTACAATTCAAATTGATGTCGGCTCTTGTGTCAATGGTGTGTACTTCTTTTTTTTCCTGTTTGATCGTGATGTTCTCATTGAAATTTGATTTTGCAATCTGAACTAACAATAACACTCAAGAGGCATTTTTGGATGATGCATAATCTTGTAAACCCTAGCCGCTATCCACCTCCTACTCATCTTTTTCAAATTCTATTTCAAGGACAAAATGCTGGAGTTAAGCATTGCTATCTGAACAAACTGTAGGTCCAACAATCCATCGCGAGCTGGCCCCGCAGAAGCTTGCCTACAAGCTCGAGCGAATAAGCTGTTGCTTATCGTGTACCTCTCTGTTTTTGCTGGGTCGAAGTGCTCTTCTTTGAGCCAATCAAAGCTTCGAGTCTACAAAAAAAGTCTTCCACGGTCGCATCCTTACATGCCTGCTGAAATGAAACAAAATCAAATCAAACCTACAAATATGCACTTTTCATAAATAAAAATGCAACTCGAGGCACTTTGTAGTTGAGCCACGCAGATGAATAAACAATGTTTTTTGGTGCACACCACACAGGAGAGAATGAACTTTTTTGGTGATGAAAAGGGCACGTAAGTTTGATTCCCCATGGTGTAGAATGTAAAAAAAAGTTTGTATTCTCCCCCGTGTGGTGATGACCAAGCGGATGCCCCATCGGTTGACCAAGCTTCTCACTCTTTCCCTAAGGAAGAGCTTGGACACCCTGTGGAGGAAACTCATTACAGCCACTGTATCTGGGATCTCGTTTCAGTCTCGACCCACAACTTATGACCGTAGATGAGGGCAAGAACGTAGATCGACCGGTAAATAGAGAGCTTCACCTTTCGGCTCAGCTCTCTCTTAACCACTACAGACCGGTACAGCGCCCACATCACAGCAGTCAATGCACCGATTAGCCTGTCGATCTGCCGCTCCATCCTACCCTCAGTCATGAACAGGACCCCAAGATACTTAAACCCCTCCGCTTGGGGTAGGACCTCATCCCCGGCCCGGAGAGGGCACTCCACCCTTTTTCCGACTGAGGACTATTGTTAGGTTGAAGCAACCTAGGACATTTAATAAGCAACAAATAGGAAGAAGACAACAAGGTTTTCTTTCTTGCAAAGAGAGTGATAAGGAACCTGACCTTATCAATCTCCTTCCGGTCTGGTTAGAGGTCCTTTCCGCTCCCTATTTATTCATTTGGGATGGCCGTACAAAAGCCATTGTTGCCTTAAAGGATTGGGGAGAGCGGTCTGGGCAACAATGCAAACAATGAGTTTGTGATAGTGTGGGATGTAGGTGCTCTTCCATGCTGTGATCTTCTTTGTCAGGAACACAAAGACCAACCCCGATGCTTTTTAGGGGGTGCGGGTGAGAGTCCATGCTACCCCCATGCTTTGTAGGGCATGCAGGTGAGAGTCAATGCTGCTCTGCCCTTGGAAACGTGTCGACTCCTCACATGCGCTTCACCAACAGCTCCAACAGAAAATATCCATGTCTACAGTTCTGATATACATGTTGCAAGAACAAATATGGGATAAACTTGATACAGTTATTCTAAAAAACATGGTCTCAGATTTGGAGGTGCTGATCTGCATCCTGGCCCTACGTACCACTCCAGTGAGAGTTAGAGGTCGTGGCCTGTTGAAGCCAACAGCACTACATCATCTGCAAGTAGCAGAGATGAAATGCTGAGACCCCTTAACCGGACCCCCTCAACACTTCGGCAGCACCTAGAAATCCTGTACGTAAAATCAATGAACAATATTGGTGGCAAAGGGCAGCCTTGGCGGAGTCCAACCTCCACCAGAAATAAATTCAATTTACTGCCGGAAACGCAACCCAAACTCTGATAAATATAATCAACAAATTAGATAATAAAGCCCGTGCACTGTGTCACGTTTGCACAGTACCTGACCGCACTTTTTTTTTTTTAAATGAAATGAAGGGAACAATGACGCAAATGATCACTTGGTGTGTGTTCTGGTAGGCTTACGTGGGGGGCTTGGAGATGGTTCAAGCCCGAGAGAAGTATGAAGAGGTGTGCATCCCCATGGTTGTGATCCCCGCCACAGTCTCCAACAACGTCCCCGGCTCTGATTTCAGCATCGGTGCTGACACCGCTCTAAACACGATCACCTCTGTTAGTGGCCGGACTGCTACTGCACACACACACACACACGCAACATTCAGCTGGTCATCCATACGCTCTTCTGCTGCTGCTTGCAGACGTGCGACAGAATCAAGCAGTCGGCAGCGGGGACCAAACGTCGTGTGTTCCTCGTGGAAACGATGGGAGGCTACTGCGGCTACTTAGCCACCATGGCCGGGCTAGCGGCTGGGGCAGACGCTGCCTACATCTTTGAAGAGAAATTCAACATTAAAGACCTGGAGGTGAACATGTGATCATGGAGAAAGCTTCTACAGATTGGCTCCAGGTTGACTTGTCTGTGTTGCGCTGTTTGTCTCCAAGGGGAATGTTGAGCATCTTGTTGAGAAGATGAAGACGACGGTGAAGCGAGGCTTGGTTCTCAGGTAGAAACCTGCAGTTATGAGCCGGAGGGCAACAGGATTCATTACTATTGACTATGAACATTAGTGATCCTATACTTTCAATCATGGCTCAATAATGTCAGAAAATGATTGTAATAGTCAACTTGTGGCTCAGGAGTATCACTGCTAATGCTTTTGAACATTCCCAGTGACACCTTTCATGATGGCCAAAAATATTTTTTATCTCTTGGGGGCCACCATATAGTCCGTAGATTTAAATTACTAGTGAAAAACTAATTATTAATTTAATCTATACTGTTATTAATTCTTTTGGGGGGTCTGACCCATTAATCAACCAACTTATTCAATTGACCAACATTAGCTCTTTCAATATTGGCAAAAAACAGTATCTTTTAAATTTTCTGAACACATCGCAACATTAGATGAAGATGATGATGTCAAATGTTCTCCTCATTTAAAAAAAGAAAAAAAAAAGAAATTGGTTGATTTTTGCAAATTTTTGTTTGTTGTACAGTTAAACACTGAAGGAAAATTATTATAAAACTGTGAAATGTCCTGCCTGTAATTCACATTTTGATTACTGGAATCATTAAGGGAGCATAAAGATGTTATTCAATTCATCATGTTTTTCAATGAATCAATATTTTCTTTACACTGTTGCAATGCTAACAGCTACAGTTTCAGCCTATAACTGAGTCAAATTCACAGTCAAACTCAGTCAATTGTATTCTCAATCTCTTCACATGTGCTTAACATACAAAGACATACAAAAGAGGGGTCCAATGACCTAAACTTCATCTGCCAGCTCGGTGCTTCTTCTGGCTGGTGTATTAATTTATAGTACAATGTCAATTCTATCATTTCATGTTGATGAGAGTCTATTTCCCCCCTAAACCTTGTTTTGTCTGGAAGTCTCGCATTGGCTGGGTCGTTTTAAAAAGCAAAAACCTCTCAGACAGCTAACTTTGTTTGTTTGGACTGTGTCGAAAAGTTAAACTTGTTTGCCTTCTTGACCCACGATTTGGCTCGATAGACCGCTCGCGGCCTATTTTGAACAATATCGGATATAAAGCTCAGTGAAAGTAGCATCAGAGTAGCAATTGGCTAAGGCAGCCAAAGAGTACGAGTCACATTGAGAGGGTACCCCCTTGCAGGCTGCATTTGCCTCATGTGAAACAATTGTTTCGCAACGTCCCTACAAAAAACGCACTTTGAATTGAAATTATGCGTCCCACAGTGTAAATGGGTCAGGGACGCAGGCAAACGAGAGCACTGATATTCCTCCACTGCTTGGTGCTGCTGTAAAGTGACTATTGTCACATTGACTGCAGACTGATTGCTGTTCTTACTACATTAAAACTCTTCCACAAGAAAACCTCTGCAAAAAAATCCCCCCGTGTGAAATAATCTTTCCCTCTTTCTAACTTCCTCCTACAATGAAAAATCCCCCTTTTCCATAACACAAAATGTTGTTTCTCTGCATTTGCCTAGCATTGAAAGTCATTGTAGCAAAAGCTAGCCTACAGCAAAACTCTAGCTTGGTTCATGCTTGACGCACAGGCACCCGTTTTGCAGCACTTTAGACTCGGTGCGGCTTGCCCCCGCTGTCAGACAATATTCTTCCATACTCTAGGTTACAGTAATGAACTATTTCATTGGTTTAAGGCAATCGCAAATGGGAAGTGATTTCAAGGGCCCATTCTTGGCTGTAGCTTTAACCCCTGATTAAATCCTTTTGTGAAAACACTGCAATTGGGCAATTGCTGTTCTTCCTACAGGAATGAAAACTCAAACGCAAATTACACCACAGACTTCATCTTCAACTTGTACTCTGAGGAGGGTAAAGGCATCTTTGACTGTCGCAAGAATGTTCTAGGACACATGCAACAGGTGGCTTTGCCAGGTCCAAATGTATGCTCACTTTTCCCCATATACACCTGACAAACCTCTTTGTTCCCTGCAGGGTGGCACTCCAACACCTTTTGACAGGAACTTTGGCACAAAAATGGGTGCCAAGTCTGTGCTATGGTTGACTGAGAAGCTGAAAGAGTGCTACAGACATGGTAAGATTACTGAAATACCCTCTTTAAAATCAGTTATACCCTTAGGTGGGAACATCCCAAAAGTTGATTGTTTTACATGAGCGAGAGTGAGAGACAATATCAAAAGATTTCATTCCCATTTTCATTGCCGCATATTCATTTTCAACAAATAGAAAATTAGCAAACATGTTCAGCATTTCAGCGAGCAAAGGGATTTCTATTTCATGCATGGAAAACGTTCTGGTGTCAAGATAGTTTCCAGATAGTATTGAGGATTGCACAATACGTCAATCGCAGTCAGCTGGTCGATAGCAAATTTAATTTTGGTTGATCGCGTGACATTGCGCAACACAGAAATTTAAAAAAACAGCACAAACATGGAATAAAAGCTGCAGAATTCACATCTGCAATTAGTAGGATTAACAACACATTTTTTCATCTCTTTTTCTTTATTTCTTTTTTTCTTTATTATTTATACCTGTGCATTTATGACGTGAGAACTGAAGTGCGCAGAACACTGCGCAGTATGAATGTTCGCACTGCATTTTAAAAATACTAAAATATAATTGAAATATAAAAAATAAAAATAATTCATTTAAAATGTACTGCAGTTTAATAAAAACTATTCCTTAAAAATACATGTATTATACAGTAATATACAGTAAATATAACTTAAGTATAGTTGTACTACTAGTACTAGCACCTCATTTTGAGAATCACTGGTCTATGCCATGGGTGTGCCAGATGTCCAATATAAAACCTTAAAGAAGCAGACTCCATATTATCCAGATGGGAGAAACAAGAGGCTTGCATTTTTAGAAACAAATCCCCAAATTACTTTGTAGGGTCATTAAGTTCTACTTGTGCACGTAAAATCTTAAAATACTACCTAAAACATTAACATTCGGACATGAAGGTACTATATATTAGAGTGGTACTTCTACTCACAAATTACTTCGTTCCGAAAGTAATTTTGTAACGTGAATCATTCATACGTACAGCCGCTTTTTACATGTAAGTAGTCAAATCCGTTCCAAGCCTCACAACATGCTTCTAAACCCTTTATTATTGTTCGTCAAGTGTGGATGTAAAGAATAATAAAAAAAAAAATCATCATTGATTGTAGCAACTGACAATATGAATGCAGTTTACTTATTTGCCTTGAGATGGTGTGCTGTGATGAGTGCAGAGAGAGAAACACCTTTTATGACATTTAATTTGTATGTTTTTATTTTACACTTCCAGTGATATAGGAATCAATTTCAAGTCCAAAGGAGCAGTAAGATTTATTTTTTAGATTATTATTGAGCATGTGAGTCATTTAAATTTAGTTTGGGGTCATGCAAAGTACTTCTTGTATGATGCCATTGCTAAAGTGCTAACGACATGCTAACAACAATGTCAGAGTCAACAGCCCAAAATGGTACGTTACAAGTGTTTTTTTTTGTTTTTGTTTTTTTTTTTTTTGTGAATATGTACAATGTTAGCCGTAGCTAATGTCAATTTTATGTTTATTAGTTCTACCATGTAAATTGTTGGGTAAGTGTGGATGAAAAGAGTAACGATGAAAAGTGGAAGACCACAGTAAACATCAATGCAAAAAACACTGTCTTGTATGTAGACAAGCCAGCATATCAAAAAATAATAAAAATATTTCACAAACTGTTACAAATACGGTAGACATCACGGGTCGTGATAACTTATGACATGACAGTCATTTTGGTGTCTCATGTCTCATATTAAATGCCAACAATGTCGCTGTTTCGTATGAATTTTCTCTCGTTATTGGAGACGATATTTTTCCGTATGAATTTTCTCTCGTGACTGGAGACGATATTTTTCCGGCAAGGCGTTTCGTAAGCTGAATTTTTTGTAACAAGAGGCGTTCATAAGTAATGTACCACAATACTGTGAACTACTGACATTTGCTCCTCTTTTGTCCCCTTCAGGGCGCATCTTTGCCAATACACCCAACTCTGCCTGTGTGCTGGGCATGAGAAAGAGGGCACTGACCTTCCAGCCTTTGGCTGAACTTAAAGTAGACACAGACTTTGAGTACGACGCGCTTACTGTAGACACACCGCATGTATGAGTGCTGTTAAGTATTCGGGGCTTATCGCAGCACACCTTATTTTGTGCAGGCACCGGATTCCAAAGACACAGTGGTGGCTGAAGATACGACCCATCATGAAGATCCTGGCCAAGTACGACATAAAGCTGGATACATCAGAACATGCCGATATGGAGCACGTGATCAAGAAGACAAGCCTCTTCTGCAACTAGAGGACATCCATGCATAAACACACAACAGTCATAATTAATACCTTAATAATATTTTCAGAAGCAGTGTCAAAAGAACTTCAAGTTAGATTTAACGCTTTTAAGCATGTAATTTTTGTTTAACATTATAGCAGTATTAATGTGCAAGTACTAGGTAATTTATCACCTTTTCATATATATATATATATATATATATATATATATATATATATATATATATATATATATATATATATATATATATATATATATATATATATATAGTGGGTGTGTGGGTGTGTAGATGTGGGTGTGCATGTGTTTTCACAAAACCATGCTAATGTCACTTATTTTTG
Organism: Hippichthys cyanospilos; assembly: GCF_059441005.1. Taxonomy (NCBI): domain Eukaryota; kingdom Metazoa; phylum Chordata; class Actinopteri; order Syngnathiformes; family Syngnathidae; genus Hippichthys; species Hippichthys cyanospilos. The sequence goes on from NC_142370.1 coordinate 4,042,617, forward strand.
TGAAAACCTGATGAAAATATGAACTTATGACAGATATGTCCAGTTTGGTATTTTGACAAAAACAACCTCCTTAAAGTCTGGACTTTAATTTCTCTGAATTCAAAAGGTTCAAATAAAAGATTATTAGACAATGTGCATCATTGTTGAGGTGTTTTTAATCCTACAAGCTAGCTAGTGCGTACCTGTGATAGGGATAGGGATGGGACAAGCTCTCGTGAGACGAGATCTCGCAAGATCGAACGCCATGAGATTTCTTCCTCTGGCACGCCACGAAATTCCGTTCCTTCTCACTTTTTTTGGAGGGAACAGCTTACTGAGGCAGTGCAATGGATAGGCATAAGTATTACAATCTCGTAACGTCGGTGGCGGTATTGCACCTAACCGTTGTGTGTAATCTTCCATTAACTGAAAAGAATAAAGCGCTCAATGGAGTACACAGAGGAAATACTGTACATGATGGATTGAGACGCACAAGATGGCGACCAAGATAGACGCAGAATGCCATAGCTGAGCAGTTTTTCAAATCTCTATCCCTTAACATCATCCTTCGACTTTTAATATGACGCGCTAAACACTTTTCAACAAATTATATACCATCTCCCAGTCTGTAAAATATTGGCATTTTATTTAATACCGACTTTAAAGTGAACATGATTATGCAGCCTGTGAAACCCTCGCCTGTGACCAGAATGATGACATTATATCTCTGCCAATTTCTGCCCCTGATACAAGTGCAAATCAAAAGCAAAAAAAAAAAACAAAAAGCTGAGATATCTCTGTCAGATCTACATAATAATGTTGTTGCTGCAATTAATTTAAGAGCAGATAATCTGGAGGGGATGATCAACAGGAACGCATTAAGCAATGAGGCCCCGAAGAAATTCATTGACTTTGCCTTTGCAAAAGTTGAGTGAAAAATATGACCAACAAATATCAGAATTACGTCTTAAACTTCACAAATCTGAAAGGTATGCACGGAGATGGAACCTCAGACTGCATGGCGTTTGCGAAAGTAATCCGGAAGATTTCAAGACCAAGGTTGTCAACTGCTGTACTATGCTGCCTGACTTTCAGCAAAAGATCAAAGATGATATTGACATTGTTCACTTCTTAGGAAGAAATAGGCCCAGAACAACCAAACAGAGCTACACGAGACCTATCATGAAGAACAGCAAAAAAGAGTGACTACCTCCAAAACAACAAGTTGAGGTTCACTGAAGATTTAACTGCTGATGACAAAGCAATACGAAATAAGCTGTGGCTGTTGATTGAAGCTGCAAAGAAAGAAGGAAAGAAAGCACATTTTGCAGGGAACCGTGTTATCGTCGATGGAAAGGAAGTTCATCCAGAACAGCTTGAGCTGCAAAAAATGAACACTTCATCCGCTGGAGCAGCCTTCCACGCTTAAAATCTTCCGTAGACAAGCTAAAGTCATAACCTTCAAGCATAAGGAAATGTGACACGGCTTTTGGTTTGGATCTATGATTTGGATGACAGTGAAGACGTTTTCAGAGGAATTGGTGAAGGGGGGGTAAAAAAAACAAAAAAATCTTTGGGATGTTGTAATATAGACTGTGCGTTGTTTATTAATAACAGGGAGCAAAGAAAAGAAAAAGAGGGTGAAATTTTTTTGTTGGTATTGTCTACCTCTGGAGGAGATAGTTCTAATTTAGTTAATTAAAAATCCTTTAATCTTACTGTTATCTATTTTAAGGGATAGAGTTTGTGTTCTATATTCATTTAATACTTAAGGTTTTCTACATTTTCTAGTACTTGTTCATATTACTTTGTTGTTGTATTGTCATTTTCTGTTTTTTCTCTTAACGCCAGGGGGTTGAGACAGAATATTAAGCGAAAAGCTTTATTTTTATTTGCAAAGCAGCACAAAACTGACTTTTCATTTTCCCAGAGACACATTCTGTTAAGAAAGATAGGCAGTTATGGAAAGCACAATGGGGCAATGACATTTAGTTATTGCATGGAACAGAAAGAGCAACTGGTGCTGCTGTTTTGAAGAATTCCTTCAGTGGGAGCATTCTGCATTTTGATGGTGATCCTAAAGGTCACGTCTTCATTTTGATAATCAACGTTAATGATACAATAATCTTACTTGTTAACTTCTATGGGTACAACTCCAAAAGTGATAACAATATATTATTACTTGATGTTTTGGAATCTCGCTTTTTACATTGCTTTCTAAGCATCCAAATGCAGTGATAGTGATGGGGGAGACTTCAACATTGCTCTTTTAGACAGGTGGCCTCCGCAAACTAATTAGTCTGCGGCCTCTAATTTGACTCAATTTATGATTACGTTCAATTTAATTGATATATGGAGAGAAAAAAATCCTAATGTAAGTTCATACACTTGGAGTAATAAAGCATGTACTAACTTATCGCGTATAGACTTTTGGTTAGTTTCCTGTTGTATTGTTCGCAAAATTAGCAATGTCATTATCCTCACTACTCCCTTAACAGACCACAAAGCAATTTCAATACAAATCTCTTTGAATTCTAATACTCCCCAAAGATGATCATATTGGAAATTGAACAATTCTATTCTAAAACACGATACTGTGTCTAATACTGTCAATACATTAATCGAACGTTTTTGGCAAACGTCTATTTTAGAAAAGAATTTTTGTAACAATTGGGGAACTTGGTAAATTTGAATTATCAAAATTTTCTGCACCCTTTCTTCTTGGTCTTTTTCCAGAATGCACAGACAAAGAATCCCTTCCACCTACTTTAACCCAAGGCTCCATAACTTTAATAGCAAAACCAAAAAAAGACGTACTCCTTATTGATAACTGGCATCCAATTTGCTTACTTAACAATGATTGTAAAATATTTGCATCAGTATTTGCTAAGACAATAAAAACTGTATTGGACCAGATCATTGATTAGACTCAATGCGGCTTCATGAGAAACAGGCATATCTCCAACAATATCAGATTAATACGTACTTGATTTAATTGATTATTCAGATTTATGCTCTGGTGGAGTCAGGCAGGGACGCCCCATATCAACTTTTTTTTTTTTTTTTTTGCTTTGCACTCAGCTCCTCACTGACTCTATAAAGCTTAGTCCATTAAAAAGGTACTTCAATTGCAGGTAGAGAAAAGAAAAGAAAAGAAAAGAAAAGAAAAGAAAAGAAAAGAAAAGAAAAGAAAAGAAAAGAAAAGAAAAGAAAAGAAAAGAAAAGAAAAGAAAAAAGAGAAAGCTCTCTCAGATACCTTTTGCTATTAATCTGATAAATACTTTCTGTTTTGCATCTGGACTTTGCTTGAACATTCAGAAATGTGAATTACTTGCTCTTAAACTTTGTGACATCCCTTCCATTCATAATATACTGATAAAAGACACTGTGTCTTACCTAAGAATTGTCATTACTAAAGATAGAGAAGCCAGGTGCAATCTGAACTTTGATTTAATTATTAACAACCCCCCCCCCAAAAAAAAATAAAAAAAATAAAAATAAAATTAGAGCAGTGGCTTCAAAGAGATTTGTCATTGAAAGGAAGAATTTTGCTAACCAAAATTGAAGGAATATCTCGTCTTACATCTGCATCTCTTTCTCTCGATGTTAATATAAAGGTCTGTAAAGATATTGACAAAATGTTATTTAACATGTCAAATTACAAAAGTGAAACCGGAAACGGAAGTTGCTGTCGCAGAGGTCATCGAGAAGTCGCGGTGGTTGCCGGGACGTTGGCCGACTGTGCCTTCAGAGAAGGAAGGTGCGTGCCCACGGTCTCCGCTCCGGTCTCACAGTCTAGGATGCACGGTTGAGCGGCGTACTGTTTCGTGACCGAGGACGCTGCACCCTTTGGAAGAGACACGGTTACATGTTCTAGGCTTTTGTGGCATCGCAGCACCTTATGCTACAGCGTTGACTCGGTAACTAGATGACGTTAGCCCGCTTCATTGATTCATAGCCACGCTAGGTCCGGAGCATAACCGCGAGACTGCTAGCGAGCTAGCGATCTTGTGAGGTAAGCTAGTTCCCGAGCAGTGGGGATAGACAGGACAGCGGACTGGTGCACACGGCCGGCAAAGGAGGTGCGCGCCAGGCAGGCCGGCGGGTCGGGAGAACGAGACGGTGTGGGAGTGTGTCAGGAGCGGCTGATGAGTTCAGACCAGAGCGGAGAGCCGCCGCTGCTGAGGGAGGAGGCTGATCCCGGACCGAAGACCGGCGGGGAGGACGAGGCTCCGCCGAGGAACGAGGGAGTGTCAGGCGGCATGGTGAGTGAGGCCTTGACAGCTAACCGGATAATGCGTTATGACATGGCGACCCACTCGGATCTCTGTATGGTGAGCCGCACTTTTAGCTGACTGTCAAATTCTACCCTATTTATATTATCAAGTCACAAAATTATCTTCGTTTCTTGGGACTGGTGGCTGGTTAAACGTCCCTTTTCTCCGACCGTGATATTGATTCCTATGCGCAAGCAGTCCCTTCAACCTAACCTCACGCTTTCACCGGTATTCATTTTTATTTAACTTCCCACAGATGGGTAGCTTAACGTTAGCTGCGCAGCGGGAAGCTCATTAAATCATTTGCTGACTAATCATGAACCTAGAAGTTATAGAGCCGTCATGCATGCATGATAAACGGGGTCGTTTTGCTTTCAAGGGGTTCCATTGAACTTTCGCCCTCAGCATGCCATCATCTTTGGTGATGAACTTGTTCATGTTGAGCATTCGATCGCTTTGAATGTTGCCGTTAGCTTAATCGGTCATGTGGCTAAAGCTAAGCTAGCTAGCAGCTGTGACATGTGTCGCGAGGACCCGGCCTGCGCCGCTCGGTCAGATGACCCGACGCCACTTGGCTGACAGTGACACAGAGGCACGCATTGTCACTTAGAGGCCGGTCTGGGGACGAAGATTTCGACAACGTCGTTAAATGGCGTCCAAGGAGGAGAAGTGTTTTCTTGTCATCAGCTGTTCTTGTCAGGCTGGGAGCGTTGCTCCTACTTGGGTTGCCGGGACCTTTGATTATAGGTGGCGGCTCACAATGTCAAAAGACAACGAGTACAACGAGTAACGCCATTCACTGCTGAGTTGTTGTACATGCCACATACATAATGGGGGTGCTAATAGAAACAGGTCGTTGGGATTTTTTGTGTTCTTCCATTAAAGGCTGTTTATTTTAAACTTCCAAATGAATAGTTTGCGACAGTGTTGGGCTAGTTACTTCAAAACTGGAATGCATTCTTTATTACTTATTACTGTCATTTCAAAGTAATTAGTTACATTACAATATGTACAATATGTTTGAAATGTAACACATTACACTACTATTGGATTACTTTTATACGACTGAAATGGAATGGAATACATTGGGCCCCCGTGTTACGAGAGTAATCCGTTCCGCCGTTGAGGTCGTGATGCGAATTCACCGTATGACGGGGAATACAAACCTATGTTAAATTGCTAATGCGTTTAGAACCCCAGGTAAAAACATCAAAATTGTACATACGGATTAAAAATTGGTACCAAAATAGTATAGTCAATGCTACGTATATATAATATACATGTATACAATCAGAAAACACCATAAATAAAAAAAATATGGAAAGGATTTATTTACCTTTGAGTGGCGCTTGTTATGCCCATATTCCCTAATAAGGGTAGTCTAGGCTGGGTTCTTATTTCTTGATTATCTCCAGCTTCGTTTCCAAATAAATAATCTTCTCTCCTCTCTTGAACATCACTAGCAATCTTGGGACCCATGGCTAGCACATTCAAGTTTGAATCAAGCAGTAAAATGCGCTATAAATACAGTTTTGTAACCAGTCACCATAGCGCAAAACTTTACCATTCCGCCATTTTGAAACGAGTGAGGCTGACCAATAGCAGACCAGCATCTCCGTGAGGAGACGTCGACCAATAGCAGACCAGCATTGTAGTGATGCGTTGCATGGACGCAGCTTAACCGCAACAGAAAATAAGTGCAATTACCTAAAAACGCCTGCAGATGAAGACAAAACAACACACATGCACCCAACCCCCTAGGGCAGAGGTTTCAAACTCATTTTTGTCGCGGGCCATTTTGTAGCGAGAACTTCATTCATTGGGCCGATAAGTTGAGGAAACCAAGTCGATTTTAAATTGTCTCATAGTATTATTACTTTACACAGCAAATTGATGGCTTAGTTGTTTTGAAATCAGAAGTAAAGCAGTCTAGTTTGTTCATTTGTTGTTTACATTACTGTAACAGAAAAAACAAAAAATCTCAACTTTTTTTTTCATTATACACGACAAGCTAAAGTTTTGGAACAGAGTTTAGCAAGGGTAATGGAAACTTACATGATTTGCTTTCGAGGGCCACATAAAATGACGTGGAGGGCCGGATTTGGCCCCCGGGCCTTGAGTTTGACACCTGTGCTCTAGGGTCATGACAGTTGTTTTTGTCACAAAGCAGGCAAAATACTGCAAAGAGGGGACAAAAAAACTCAGTATTCCACATTGCAACATGGAAAAAAACATAAGTCAGGTAGGCTGTAACTCGGGGGTCCACTGTATGTATTTATAACTGGAAATATTGATTTTCCCTTTTAAATGTAGCTCATTACGCTCATTATACATCCAGTGAAAGGTTGGCTTAAGCCTAAAACCAGTAAAAATCGTTTCCTCTGAAATGGATTGTAAAACTTTACTGGTAAATGGACTTTCACTTATATAGTGCTTTTTTACCTTGGGCACTCAAAGCGCTTTACACTAACTAGTCATATACATAATGCTGACGCAGTATCAGGAGCAACTGGGGGTTCAGTGTCTTGTTCAAGGACACTTCGGCATGGTCCTGATGGTCGGGGGATCAAACGCACAGCCTCTCAGCTGGGAGACGACCACGCTACCATTGAGCCATGCCGCCCTTTAAACCTTTCATGACAACATACAAAGTCTTTTTTATTTTATTTTTGTATTTGAATTTCTTTTCAACTTAGCTTCACAGCTTAGTGATGCATTGTTTATGCTGTCGGCAAAAAGGGTTAGTGCATTTCACAATTTCAATGTTAATATTCAAACTCAAGTTCAGTCGGCTAGGTTAGGGACAGACATTTCAAAAATAGATGGTTTTGGTGGGACATACGTTAGCAGCTATCCTACATCATTGTTATTGTGTTTAACATACTGTTTAACATGCGTTTTGCATGCAGCATCTTGATACAAATTGACCAAAACTATTTATTAGAGTATTATTAATTGCAATTCAACAGTGAAAATTAGTGTTAGCTTACCTTGTCATTATTGCTAGTTGTGACAGGGATCTTGCTGACAAGGTTTCCAAATGCTGGTGAATTCACTGTGGAAAGCGGCAGCATATCCCATAACGAATCTTCTCAGCTCTTGATGTCGAAGTGTCATCCCTCAGCGAGAGAGCGCAATTGTCTGCATGTTTTGTTTTTGCTAACTTTGCGCTCAAAATGGTTTGTCGCGAATGGACAGCTTTTCAGGTGCAGTGCTTAAAGTGCACTTAACGATTATATTTTTCTTGTCTTTATCTCTGTCAAACTGAAAGTAATGGTTGTATGTCCATCTTGTGTACATATTGTCCATATTCAATCTGCCGTTTCATTTCAGCTGTAGTTGATCAGCAAGTAAACATTTTTCTCCTCCAATCTCTTGGTATTTTTGGCAAATTTGGGGGGGGGGGCACCACTTTTAGGCAAAAAATGCATTGTAATGCATTACTTCACTCTCGTTTTTAATGAGTACATTATTAAATTTTTTTGTGTGTAACATATTACAGAGTTACAGTAAAAAGTAAGTAAAAGTAAAAATATATAAAGGATTTATTTACCTTTGAGTGACGTTTATGGCCATATTCCCTAGTAAGGGTAGCTTAGGCTAGACTAGCTTAGGTTTCTTCGCATTTCTTGATTTTCTCCAGCTTAGATTCCATATGAATCAACTTCTTACTTCTCTCTTTAACATCACTAGCAATCTTGGGACTCATGGATAACCTATTCAAGTTTGAATTAACCACTAAAATGCATAATACAATATTGAAAGCACTCTCACACAAGATCAAGTCTTTAGGCAGCCATTTTTCTGACCCCGTGCGCCGACCGATAGCAGACCAGCATTTTTGTGACCCCATCATGCCGACCAATAGTAGACCAGTATCTTGGGGAGTGGAGACACCGACCAATAGCAGACAAGCATTGTAGTGACGCGTTGCAGCGGAGGCAGTTTAACGCCAACAGAAAATAAGAGCAATGAACTAAAACCGCCTCAAGAGGAAGGCAAAACAACAAACACCAACCAACCCCACAGGTCATGACAGTTGTTGATGTTCATCGTAAAGCGGGATAAATGCCTTATAGAGGGGACGAAAAAACTCAGTATTCCACATCATAATGTGAAAAAAAACGTAAGCCAGAGACGCAGCAACCTGGGGGTCCACTGTAAATTAATTCTATCCATTGTACTGAACTGTTATCTTCTGGTTTTACATGTAAAGATGCTTACTTCACAGAAATTTACAATTATGATAATGCATCATCAAATTTTCCCTGTGATATCGACCAACGGGTTGACAAATATCCTGGGTCCAGACAGGGACACATTACAAGGGAGAAAATTTCCCAAGGGCACCCTCTCAATCCCAATGACTGTTAAATGTAGATATCAAATGACATTTTTTTGCTGGTCCGACAGTCGTCAGTGCCCCGCCCTCCTTATCCTGGTCATTATTGGTCTGCCTTTTTTTTTCCCCAAGTCAAACCAAATAGTAATCATCTGTGTAGTGATCAAGGTTCATCCATCTGAAACACAGGAACACATTTTTAACTACACAGTGCAACGTCAATAGTTAATTGTTGCGTTATGATTACTAGGGCTGGGCGGTAATATTATTATATTGCAATACGAAGTGATGCAATGCGACATTCATTTTCCAATATATTGTGTATTGGTTTTGAAAAGCCTTATTTTT
>NC_142370.1:4059062-4079062 GCF_059441005.1 Hippichthys cyanospilos
ATAGAAGTTTGAATGTTTGAATTTGAATGGAAAACATGGATACATTTTATTGAAGTAATATTTCACGTTACGTACACACAATTACAAACATACACTTTTACAAACGGATTCATTTTTTTTGGGGTTATGTGGAAGTGACATGGGAGTATTCTTGCCAACACTACCCAATTATTTTTCTTTGCTTTGTTGTAGATGCCAAAACAGAAGATCAGCCAATCTCAGCAGAGAATCTTCGTGAGTCTCTGAAAAAAGAGCTAGAGTTTTATTTCTCAAGGTAAGAGTAGATGACATTTATTACAAAATGTCCAATCTAAATATTAAAAAATAAAAAAAAACATTTAACATTTAGAGAGAACCTCTCGAAGGATCTGTACCTGATGTCCCAGATGGACAGTGACCAATTCGTCCCCATTTGGACCATTGCTAGCATGGACGGCATCAAGGTTCTTACCAGTGATTTGGAGCTCATTTTGGATGTGTTGAGATGTAGGTGGCATGTTTAAGGTGTTTCCTTGTGAAATGTTTGCATGGGAAAATTTGAACTAATAATGTATCCCTCAAGCATCGCCCATGGTACAAGTGGATGAGAAGGGGGAGAAAGTGCGCCCCAACCACAAACGGTGTATTATTATCCTGCGGGAGGTCCCCGAGACCACGCCCATTGAGGTGATTGTCACCTCACCATGTAACACTGAAACTTGAGTTGGTTTGGTTTTGCCACATGTGATGACATTCATTCAGTACCTTAATATTTTGTTTTGTCTTGTTTTTAAAGGAAGTAGAGTCACTGTTCAACAGCGGCAGCTGTCCGAAGGTGATCAGCGTTGAGTTTGCACACAATAACAACTGGTACATCACATTCCAGTCAGACACCGATGCGCAGCAGGTGAATTTTTTATGATCTTATTTTTATAGTTGAAACTTGTGATATATGGACAAATGTTAGTATTCCGATAGAGTATTCTTTCTTGAAATGTTATTTTTTTCTGTCTGTATTTTCATTACACATTTCCAATTACTTCAACAAAAAAACTGTATAGACATCAGTTAAACCTATACAATGTAAGGATGGCTACAGCAAATCGCGTATATCCTCTGGTATATTTGAAAATATGTGAGAGTACAACCATTTTTCATGAAATCTACACTGTTTCTTTACGTTATAATTTAGTGCAATGCACGATGTGATTTATATCTATGCTCTAGCAATGCCATAAACAATGTGTTGGCAGGCAATGTAAATTTGCTACCTTGTCATTTTTCATCCAATGTTAGTGTGCCATCCAAGGTGCTGTGTATTTAAAGTCACTGTGACACAAAGCATCACAAACCCATGCACTTTTGGAGCACACGCACTGTACATTAGAACCGATCTGATACCTCACACATCAAATTAACAATGGAAACAGTAGATGGTAATTAGGCGTTTGCCGATGACTGGATTGGCGATATATATCGCGATTTTTAAAAGTCATGGTTCTTTAAAATAATCCAAATCTGTCCAACCACAAAATATTGTGATATTGCACAGCACTACTGCAATAAGACAATCATTTAAATGTTTCTACTTTCGCAGGCTTATGAGTATTTGCGAGAGGAAGTAAAAACATTTCAGGGAAAACCCATAATGGTGAGTTAAAGCATTTTGTCATCAAGACAAGGCCTCGTTTAAAATGTGTTCTCTTTCTTCATCCGTCACATGTTGCAGGCCAGGATAAAAGCCATCAACACATTCTTTGCGAAGAATGGCTATCGTAGCATGGAAAGCAGCCTTTATGCCCATCAGCCCCAGAGCCATTCCCAGTACAACTCAACCCTCTACATGCCGCACGTCTACCCCCAGCAACAGTACCCCATTTATGGCATCATGCCCCACACATGGACCCCTTCGCCTGCACCATACTTTGAAACTCCTCTGGTAAGACATGAATTACTACCTGAAGTAACACTTGTGGCGTCACTGCTCCTGAGAACAGGTTATGGAGTGTAGCTGGATGTTCAACAAATGATACTTCTGGCTTTAAAATGGTAAATGGATTTATAGGATTTTGGACACCGTTTGGTGCGCAAAGCACTTTACAAAGACTCATTTAATATTGTGGGATCGAAATTTCCGTTTGGGATACAGATGCTCTACCGCTGAGCTACACTTATTTTTTTTTCCTTCTTTCATCCAGTAGAGGACAAAAATCGCGACTCACTAATGAGGAGGAAAATAGGGACTCAGATTAGTTTTCATTCCAAAACAAACCTGGACCTCTGCTTTTTAATCACCAGTTAAATATGACAAACAAGCAGGATAACGTTTAAAAAAAACAACAACCAAAAAAACAAACCTCTGTTTATCCGCGTCATCATTTGTCGGAACAAACGGATCGATCAAAATAATGTTTTCCTTTGTGTGATTTTCAGCTCAGATAGCTTTGTCCTACTAAGTTAGCTTGTCATATCATTTCTCATAGCTGATGCAAATCGGCTTTGGATGTCCTCATCAGCATAAATGCTCAAGACGGCCTGCACTTCATCTATCCAGTTTCCAATGTTTAAAAATATTAAAGACTTTTTTTTTTCAAGTTGCCATTTGTTTATCTAAATATTTATCAAATTGCCCAAGTGCTAGATATTCCTTGCTCAGTTTCGATGACTCGCCATCATCTCAAACTATCATGACTGAGCCAAAGTGCTAGACACTGCGAGTCCAATTTTGTCCGTTGTTATCTGGAATCTTGTTTTTTCGGTCACAAATCACAGCTTGTGACTATAGGTGAAGGTAGGAATGTAAATGAACTGCTAACTAAAGAGTTTCGCCTTTGGGCTGAACTCCTTCGTCACCATGACAGAGATGCGGACGCTTCACCGAAATGCTAATCGGTCTTTCACACCATCCTGAGCACTTATACTTGGGGCAGGAATTTATCAATGACCTGGAGAGTGCACTCTAGCCTTTTGCGAATGAGGACCATGCTCTCAGATTTGGAGGTTCTGATCTTCATCCCAACTGCTTCACACAGCTCCAGTGAGAGTGGGAGATCACGACATAAATAACCCAACAGCACCACATCATTCACTAAAAGTAGAGATACAACGTTGAGACCGCCAAACCGGACTCCTTAATGCTTTGGCTGGGTTTAGAAATTCTGTCCAAAAAGATTATTAACACACTCTTTGACACAGTGGGAACGCCTTCTTCAAATCCACCAAACTCACGTAAACTGGCTTCCTCCTGAATCCGAGCTTCGCCTACCTGACAAGGTTAGACTTCCTGATGGATCCTCCTCTTCAGCACCCCTGAGTAGACAGGAAGGCTGATGAGTATAATCTCTCGATAGTTAGAACACATGCGCCGGTACCGTAGGAAGGACCACCATCCTAATCTTCCAATCCAGAGGCACTGTCCCCGGTGTCCATGCTATGTTTTGAAAGCATTTCAACTAGGACCATCCCCACAACATTCAGAGCTTCAGTGAATGTCAGGTGAATCACATCCAGCCCTGGAGCTTTACCACCGAGGAGATTTTTATCAAGCTCGGTGACTTTACCTCCAGAGATAGGAGAGCCCTCCTCGGAGCTTCTATACTCTGCTTCTTCAGAAGAAGATGTGTCTGTGGAATTGAGATGGTCTTTGAAGTATGCTCGTCAGCAGCGCCCTGTGTCCACTATACTTGGTGTTAATGGTGCATTTTTCCCTCTTCTGAGACGGCGGATGGTGGACCAGAATCTCCTTTAAAGCCATTTGAAGGTCGTTCTTTATGGCCTCGCCAAACTCAACACACACCCGTACATTTTGTCTCAGCGACCGCTGAAGCTGCATTCCGTTTGGCCAGCCGGTACTTGTCAGGTTCCTCTGGAGTCCATCCAGTCATCCATTATCTACCACTTTATCTGGAGTCGGGTTCCAGCACCTGCTAATGTGCACATCCTGTGGATGAATTAATGCTCATTTACCAGTGTTCATTAGATTCTGAATTGTGATTTCGCTAAGTATTTTGAGGCTAAACATTTGTTTCTTGAGAACTTTTTTAAACTTTGTTTTGAAAAAAACAAAAAAATGTTTCCACAGGCACCTTTTCCCAACAGTAGCTTTGTGAATGGATATGGGTCTGGACACTACAAAACTGGATCTGGTTCTCTTACGCTCACTCGGCCTTTCAACAGAAATCGGTAAGGCTTCTGTTTGACTTAACTTGAGATAATTGTTGTGGATGTTCGGTAAAGTGCAATGGCAATTAGATATATTGACCCCAGCAGGTAATTGTTCCTCACTCCCTGTCTTTTTGGTATTCCCACAGTGTCCCCCTCTATTCAAGAAAGAATGTTATAAATGCCTTCAGGTACAATTTTATGTTTCCCAATTAGCTTCATTCCAAACTCTCATCTTCCCATTCTTTTTTTTTTTTTTTTTTTTTTTAAATGAGTAGTTGTCATGTACCTATGAATGGTCCAAGTGATAAAACATGGCTTTGGCGTTTAATTTTTGCAGTCATTACCCCATTACAACATCTTACAGTTTCCCTTTCATCCCAGTTCTTGACCATCCATTTGTTTGCCCATTTTGTTTATTTCATTATAACTGATCTTTTTACAGCAGCTTTGTTGACAAGCAATTTCTTAAGGAGTTGCTGGTCATCCTGGTGGCATAACATTGTTGTATCTACCGGTAAATCATACAGTGGACCCCCAGTTTACAACGTTCCTGCCTTATGTTTTTTTTACCTTACGACGTGGCCCACGATGTCCCTGCCTTATGTTTTTTTTTCCTTGCGACGTGTTTTTTTGCCTTACGACATCAAAAACAACTCTTCTCAAACGTGGCAGTCTGTGTGCGTGCATGAATCTGCGAATCACTACATGCATCACTTCCCTACGTCACTACAATACTGTTCTGCTATTGGTTGGCGTCATGACTCCCTAAGATACTGGTCTGCTATTGGTCGGCGTCACTGTGTCAAAATGGTGGCATGGTAAAGATTGGTTCTCGTGTAAGTGTTTACTATATCATACTTATTGTGCATTTTAGTGCCTAAGTCGAACTTTACTTGGTTAGCCATGGGTCCCAAGATTGCTAGAAATGTTAATGAGAGAAGTAAGAAGATGATTAGTATGGAAACGAAGAAATACGAAGAAGGTTAGGCTAGGCTGCCTTCACTTGGGAATATGGCCTTTACAAGCTTTATTTTTCTTTTTATTTATCATGTAATTGTATACATTTGTATTATATAAGTAGCACTTCCTATACTATTTTTTTTTTTACCCATTTTATAATACAGTATGTACTGTATGTACAATGATGATGTTTTTACTTGGGATTTTACATGCATTAGCTAGTTACCATGGGTTTCTATCGCCCGCCATACGACGATTTTGCCTTACGATCCCAACCCTGGAACAGATTCACATCCTATGGCGGGGGTCCACTGTACATACAATTAATAATCACGGTTATTTGTAAAATCGTGATATTAATGAAAGTAATGTCCACCAAAAAAATCTGCACATTGAAAGCATTGTGGTGCTTTCTAATTAGGGGGAAAAAAAAACAAGCAACACTGCAAGTTAATTTTCATCCATGCAAGAGCAAACAAAATTTATGTAATTGACCAAAATGATTGATGTATTTCAGATTCAAACACTTGTGAACATCACTTTAGACCGTGGTGCAAAAAGAGATTAAATTTTTGAGTTCCATTACCCCCATTTGGGGTTGGAATGAAAATTTGCAAAAAATGATGCCCAAGATCTTTCTAAAGAACATCCTTGCAAACAAAATTTGTGCGTTGCATTCATAACTGTGCAACTTCATTTTTTTGTAATTCTTTTAATTATCTGGGAATTATTTCCCACATTTTTCTTGTTTTCCTTGGGTAACAATGACTATCAACATTTTTCATCTTTAGAACTTGTTTGGGTTACAAAAATAAAATGGGGCGGGTCAAAAGAATTATTCATAGGGACCCACTCTAAGTGTGGTCACCAGTTGCCTATTGCTGCGCTAAAGTATCAGTTCAGCGCGAATCAAAGTGAAAATATAATTGAACACAAAGTGTATGTTTTCAATTCAGAACACTCAAGGACCATTCATTGCAGCGCACTTGTAGCTCTTCCCCAAAAAATAAACATAATGGAGTAACAGTTGGCATTACTTCACTCGCATGTGCCATACCCATATTATAACACTTTTGTTAAATACTGCACTACTGCATTAAAGATAATATAAAGATGCACATTTTTAACCTGTTTTTCTATTTTAAATAGGATTTAAAGGTGGGGAAAAAACTTTGAATGTTGCTTCTCAGGTTGTCACTCAAAATAAAGGGGGGTGGGGGGGTTATTAATCACAAGGTGTCAGTCATACCCGATGATGAAATCATGACGCCTAGAGGGATGTGGATGGATGAAGTGACTGGCTTTGTCTCTCTCTTGCTCACTCTCTTGCTCTTGTTCTCTATTTCTCTCACTCTCTGTCCTTGATTGACAAAGTCAAGGCAATTCACCCCATCCAGCCCAATGAGCATTAAGATTATGAGATCTGAGGGTCAAAGACTGCTGAGATCAGTCCATGCTTCTAATATTTTTTGTTTTGTCACCTGCTTCTGAAGTGTGTTTCATGCCATTGTGCCATTTGAGTGATTGTACTGTATGTCTTGTGCTCTTTTGAGTTTGATTGTCTACTGCCTCCGCCCATCATAAACACATATGCATTCTAGAAAACAACCTTCAGCAAACCATTTTCAAACCAGTTTCAGCTCTGTACCACATCACAATGGATTTGAAATGAAACAAGATCTTTTTGAAATGTAGACAGACTCTTAATTTGTGGGTATTAACGTCCAAATCAGTTGAAAAGTGTACACATTACAAATTGTTTTATATGCGCATTCCACTTTTTAAGAGACCAAATGTATTTGGACAACTGGTATCTCTGCTGTCCCCTGGGTAGGTGTGCATTCCCTTGTTATTTCACTTACAAGGAGCCAATAAAAAGCCGAGAGTTGATTTCAAGTATGGTATATGCCTATGTCAGTGAAGCAGGCCATCAGTAGGCTGAAAAACTCCAAACAAATCAGAGAGGCTGCAAAAACATTTGGTACATTTTTGAAAAAGAGTCATCTCAGATACACCAAAAGACCTGGTAGACCACTGAAAACAACTAGTGGATGACCGATGAATCCTTTCCATTGTCCCGAAAGGCCTTTTCACAACAGTTGGCCAGATCAAGAATACTTTTCAGAAGCCCGGTATATCTCTGTCCAAGTCAGCAATTCAGAGACAACTTCACCAGTGGAAATACAGAGGTTTCACCACAAGGTGTTAACCCATGGGTGAGCCTAAAAACAAGAATGCCAAATAAGAGTTTTCCGAGAAGCAGCCAAAAGAGTCTGTAAATTTCTGAATCAACATCTTATGGGTAGATCACCCAAAGATCAACTAGAATAATGGAAAGAGGTAAGTATGGCGATGGAAGGAACTGCTCATGATCCAAGGCATACCACCTCATCAGTTAAGCATTGTAGAAGTGTAACTGTGGTGGCATGTATCGTTGCCTGTGTAACTCAATCGCTTATTTTTTGATGCTTTTACTTTTCAAGGGACCAAATAGTCAACCCAACATTTAAAAATTCCCAGTTTTATTTCAAATGGACCTTTTTACTAAACTGTGTTTTTAAAACCTAGTCTTACAAGTATTTATTCTAAAAAATATGTTCAAATTATGGCAGTTACTTGGCTTCTTTATTCCCTCGTCTCTAAACCAACACTTGACGTTACACGCATCAAATTGCCATCGGGGCCGACTTCTCACTCTGATCCTCTTCAGTGCCCTCCTCACTTCATTCAAAGTACTCTTTCTATCTTCTCATCACACTAACCTGATCACTGAGAGGGTTCAGAACATTCAGAATGTCATTGTGTGGTACAACTATACAAATGACAATACATCTCTTGAATCTTCCATCTCTGTCCTTGATGACTCTGACCTTTGCCATCTCTGTCTCTTTGCCTTGCCAACCTGTAGAGGCCATTCTCTCCCTCCTTACTATCTAACCTATTTTACAAGTCATTGTAAGTCCTTTGTTTGGCCCATGCCACATTCCACTCTGCATGTCTATGTACTCCTCTCTATTCCATCCTCTGTGTCCCACTTCCTTTTAGCCAACCTTTTTCTTTATACACTCCTGCACCTCCTCATTCCATCACATTTCCTTATTGATTTTCCTTCCATATGATACAACAAGTACTCTCCTACCTGTCTCTCTGATCAGTAGCTGCAGCTATCCAGTCACTTCACACAGTCCTACATACCAGTATCCTATGCTGTCTGGCTACACCTACAACTACTTTGCAATCACTGATCTCAAAACAAGTCTCAACAAGATGTAGTCTATCTGCATACTCTTACAGTAGAATATACTGTAGGTCAGCCAATGTTCATGCCTCTTCTGGAAGAAAGTATTCACTACAGCCATTTCCATTCTTTTAATGGAACCACCGTCTGACCTTCTATGTTCGTCTCCTGAATACCAAACCTCACCCCTTCATCATATACTGTATGTTTCCTACTCCAACATGTCCATTATAGTCTGCACCAGTAACAATTCCCTCATTTCTAAGAATGCCTAGGATCAATTCATCAAGGTTCAACCAGAAAATGTTCTTTCACTCTCAACTCGCATCCCACCCGTGGGACATACCTATTAACAACACTGAACATCACACCTTCTATTTCTAGCTTCAGACTTGTCACTCTATTGTAAACTCTTTTAATCTTCAGGACATTCCCAACTATGTAACTCCTCCCTCAAGATAAGTCCTACTCCATTTCTCTTCCCATCTACACCATAATTGAAACACGTAAACCCTGCTTCTAGTCTACTGCCTTTCCACCTGGTTTCCTGGACACACAGTCTATCTACCTTCCTTCTCTGCATCATGTCAACCAACTTGGTTTTTAGCCATTTTTCCCACATTCAAGGTCTCTACTCTCAGCGCTAGGCTCTTTGTATTCCTCTTCTCGCTCTTCCAGCGGACATACCTTCCTTCACTCCCTTTTCCACGAACAGTAGCGAAATTTCCACCGCCACCCTGTAGGTGAACAGCACCGGTGGCGGTCATTGTTAACCCATGTCTAGACCAATCCGGTTTGGAAGTCCGGTGCCCTTCCTGACACAACCCTCTGTATTTATCTGGGCTTTGGTCTGGCACAAAAGGTCTCTGGCTTGTACGTGCTTGTGGCTTCATCTTTACTGTTGTTTACACATGCCACATTTTTTTTTTAAAAGTACAGTGGGCCCCCGTGTTACGAACTTAATCCGTTCAGCGGCTACGCTCGTAACTCGAATTGCTCGTATGACGGGCAATCCAAACCTATGTTAATTAGTGAATGCGTGCAACGCGTGTAAAAACCTTAGGTAAAAACATCACGACTATATACACATATTAAAAATTTGTAACATAATCTACTGTACAGTTAAATTAAATAACATAAATATACAAAGGTAAAATGACATTTACCTTTGGGGCGACGTGACTTGAGCTGGTGGTGGGTGGAGGCAGAGGGGAGCAGAGATGAACCCGCAGAATTTATTGATTTATTTTCTAAAACGAGAACTTTTCTCAAACTAGAACATATCACCGGCGATTTCCTTTGGAAATTCCTATTTTTTTATTATCTCCTGCTTGGTTTCTATTGTCATCATCCTCTTACTTCTTTCTTTATTGCCACTTGCAATTTTAGAAGCCATGTCTAACAGATAAAATTTGCAAAGTCTTCACAACATTCCTTCCGTTTCTCACTCATTTTCTCTCCTTCCTTCCATCCCGACCAGCTGTGCCATCAAGCTAGATAAAGGCGTTCGGCCAATAGCATATCGGCATTTCTGTGATTGACGTGACGCCGGCCAATAGCATATCCGCATCTCCGTGAGTGAGACCGGGACTGTGACCTTAATTGACCAATAGCTGACTGACTCCGTGACTGACACCGTATATTTCATTATAACTGATCTTTTATATATATATAAGAGCAATAGCGTTCAGCGTTACCGTGACAAGCGTGAACATTTGATTTCGTTGATGTAGCAAAGCGAAAATAATTGTACGAACACATTGACCGGCATGTCGGATTGTTTATAAGACGATTGGTTTGTGCGTAAGTGAGGGACAAAAAACTCTGCGGTCCACGCTCGTAAGTCGAAATGTTCGTAAAACAGGGAGTTCGTAAACCGGGGGCTGACTGTATTACGGTTCACTTCCCTAATAAAGAAGTGGAATGTTCTGCAATGGTTGTGGATTGCCTGACCCCAATAAGATTGAGCCATGCATGTTAGGTTGTCCAATTAATTTGGGTCCGTTCAAAAGTGGAAAACACATCAAATCTGTTGGCATTCTAATGTCCTTAACCTGATTTTGGAAAGAAAGAAAAAAAATATATATAAGTCTGCACTAAAACCACATTCCTTCACATGTCAGCGTTATTTCAGGCAGCTGTAACAATACAAGTAAAAATACAAATGGAGAAATTACAAACTGTGATGCCAAAAGTTTAATACCTCAAAATCATCTTAAATATGGATTTTTTTTTTCTCATGCATATATGCAGCAAAGACTGTAACTTGAATGAGCCACCCCAAAACCACACTCCCTTCTAAAATACTAACTTTGTATGTCAGTCAAGATGTGAACTTATGAGTAGTGAACAGTACAGGGCATTACAGTAGTATATCTCAAACACTGGTACAAAATCTTTAACCCACATACCTTGATGGTCTTAAATTTGATCCATCTACTAACTTCTTTAAATAGAAAGATTTCTATTGAATTATAATGTATTAGTTGATTCATGCATCATTAAACCCTGTATGGAGGTGGAAAAACTGTGTGCACTACTGGCAGCTCCCAGCAGAGGCACTGTTGATCCACCCACATTTAAACACATGATGTTAAAGAAATCGAAAGAATAAGGATAAGTGAAGTTGAAAAAGTTTAGAATCTTTCTTAATTAAACTTGTAGGTATTCTTATCCCCCATTCCTTTGCACTGAAAAGACCAAGAACATTGACTTGGTATCAAGTTTTGGTAAACCAGAATACATTGGTTAGTCTGTGTGATGGATATTCTCCACTGCTTTAGAAACCACGTGAAGCCCCCCGTGAGAACGACCGAGGTGACCCCAGCGTCCATCGCTCCTGTTCCACTGGAAAGTTTGACGGGACTGCGCAGTCCACAGCCACATGTCCCTTCCCACCCGGCACAGGTGGCCTCTGATTTGAGTGCCATGTTCTCGCATCTGTCTTCCTCATCTTCTTCCTTGGACCCGAATGATGACAATAGCCTGGCTGGACGTGGGCGGTAAACCTGTCTCTTTTTTTGTTGTCTAGTACTGGGGTCCCTAACCTTTTTATGAATTTGTACCGGTCAACCTTTGAAATTTTTGTTGTGGCAGCTAACTAATGGAAGCCCTCAGCTTACTTGAGTCTCAAATACTTTTGAGAAAATGTACCGTATTTTCGGCACTATACTGCGCGCCTAAAAGCCTCATTTTTTTTTTTTTTTTTAAGCTGATTGTCCGCCTTATAATCAGGTGCGCCTAATAACGCATCAATATTGAGATTGGGTAATGGACTGATAAAGTAAGCTTTACCTGTTTCTTTTGTGTGTTTACAGTTGAACAAGGTTGGTCATATTGACTGAGTTATTATGCTATTGAGAGTTTAGAGTTATTATTTGAGTTATTATTGTTATTACTTTGAGTATTACTAAATTGTGATTGCAAAAGTTTTAAAATGTCATTAATTGAGGGTGCGCCTTATAATCCGGTGCGCCTTTTTGTGTGGAAAATACGGTACACAAATTACATTGATTGATTAACAAATGATATTCATTTCAATACAAAACATTCATTAGATGCAAAGGAGTGCTTATCAATGCAAAACCTTTGCATATGCTAACATATACCAAAGGAAAATATCTGGCACAAACGAAAATACTAACCAACTTAACGCATTCAAGGCAGCACTATAAAATAGCATATTATCCACAATCACAAGTTGTTGGATCAACAAACAAACTACTTTTGGGGATATTATCAAAAACATTCTTACAAAGTACATCTTACAAACACTCGTAGGCCAGATTTCAAGAGCGACAGAACATGTGTGTCACCCACTGAGTGCTCTCAATTGAAGCCACACTACAAAATTTTATATCAACAGCGGCCAAAGGCGGTGCCAACAACTTAGATCAAGCCAAACAAAGCACAAATGAATGAAACGTTAAAGGATAAACGAGATCATTTCCAAAACATCATTATTTTGGGTGTAGCCATGCAGCCCGGTCCCAGTTGATCAACGGGCCGGTACTGGGCTGCAGACAGGCGGTTGGGGACCTCTGGTTTAGTATGTCACCTGATCGTGGGTCCTGAATTCAGCCGTGACCCCTGAATGTGTGCATTTCAGACGGAGCACAACCTACAGAGGGACACGTAGAAGGCGAGAAGATGAACGGATTATGGTACACTCTCTTATTGGACAGTCACATGAATACCTGTTGATTTTATGAAAACCAATTGCCTGAATGATCATATATTCCTGCAGAGGCCCGTACCGTTGGCTGAGGTTAAGGTTTCCCCTCCCAAATTTGATTTGGCTGCAACCAATTTCCCTCCTCTTCCTGGCTGTGTGATCAGTACTCAAGGCGAACCCGTGCTGGAGAATCGAATGTCGGATGTTGTTCGCGGTCTATACAGGGACAAGGTAGGATGAAAAAATGTCCACCAACAGTTGTACCTCCCAGTTTGACCACAGTCCGCACTGTGACTGAAAACTATTTATCCTCAAGATTAGTTATCTTTAAAAGTAAGTGATATCAGTCAATCTTGTAATTACTGTTAACTTTGAGTATAATTTGTCTCGAGTACAAGTGCCCCCCCCCCTTTTTTTTTTTAAAATTGCAATTGGGTGAATATCACAAAAACACTAATATAAGTCTATCCCTAACTTTAGTGGTTACATAATCATGCTGTTCAACAAAAAAAAAAAACACATCAATTTGTGTTATTAAAATGATTAAATTACTTCTAGAGGTATTTCTACATTGTTTATAGCAATACAAATGTAACCCTGACTGAGCATTTTTTCCCTCTCCGGCAACAAGCACTTTACAGACAGTCGTGGCACAGTTGTCTCAACGTCCCAACTCGTCCTTTGCAACTTTACTCGAGGCCTTGTTGACACGTCACCAGGGCTTTTTAAACCCGAATAATTCTTTCCTCTTCATGCGTAACAATGAATTCTGTCTATATAACTGTTTAAAAAAAATGCTGGTATACCAGTCCGCATAGTGTGGTTTTATTTAAGACCCAGGACATGCTGGAGAGACAATGTCTCTTGGCTGGCCTGGGAACACTTAGGGACACATTGGTAAACACAAAGAGCGTCCTGCCCCACCAAAACTTCACATAGCAAATGACATCGCCAATTCTAAATAGTCAAAAATTCAAAGGACATAGGCACACTTAATAATTCTCATGTGCTGGCTTAAATAGAGTCTAATGACTTTCGTTGAAGGCTTTAATATGATTATGACTTTACACTTTTTTTTTTAACAACTAACTTTTGTGGCATTTAATCTTCAAGGTCCCACGCCAGATGGCTATAAGATAATAAGAGTCATAACAAAGTTTTTTTATTTCAAGATGGAACCTGTAAATAAAGAAAGCAGTGCAAGTCCAGCTGCGGTCACTGACGATGTTTTGGCAAGCTCGAATCCAAGCCAAACTTCTGCAAAGTCGGTCACACAACCACTTGCGCCACTGGCCCCAATGTAAGTGACGGTAGAGTTGTTAGGCAATTCTCAACATGGCTGGAGCGGTGAAACACTTTGTTTTGGACCTACCATCAGGATTCGGGAGAATAGGGTCGAGCACCAGGAGCTGCTAGTTTCAAAAGCGATTGCAAGCGTGCCTGACGAAACCCCCGTCAGCCCTGTTTCCTCCACGCAAGCTGCACACAACTGGAGGCCACCAGCTCCACCATCCGGCTCTGCCTGCACGCCACTGATTCGCACTACGCCCCCGGTTCTTCCTGCTGCTGTAATTGCGCCTGCACAGGTGAGCTTTTTGCACCTTTCACTGGCAGCAGTTACGGCATCAACTTTATGAGACGGTTCAGCTTCCTTGAGTGTTTTAAGGTTCTCAAGGTCAGCCCCTCACTCACTCTGATGCTACATTCACATCAACTCTGGGGAAGGCATTTTAAGGGTGCATATGAATTTCAATGTGGGGCCACGCCATGGAAATTTGCTCATTCGCTTGTTTTTGCTTTTTGTGTCGTGGAAGCCAATCAGCTTTGGTAATGGTAAACGACATATACGGGGCCGTATTTGTTCATGGCGGCTGCTTTGTGGACACACAGAGCTGTACGAAACAGCCAGGTGAGATTTCATTGCGGGGACAGAGCAGAGTGAGAGTACTTCACTGAAATGGAGGAACTTTGAGGTTCATCTGTACAGTCATCGTGCCCCCCCCCCTTTTTTTTTTCTTTCAAACACAAGTATACCCATCTTGAAATAGTGTAGCATTAATCAAAGTATTTAGCACAGTATTGGCCACTTTATTGCGATGTTGAACCCCCGATTACAAAATGTGACATAAATACTTCAAAGCGGGGGTCCCCAACCACCGGTTGCCAGGCCGCATGTTCCGCACACAAAATAAAGATGTTTTGGAACTGATTTAATCCTTTAACAGTTCATCCATTTGTGCTTGGTTTGGCTTGATTTTTGTTTTTTGATGCCACCTTTGGCCTCTGAAAAATGTTGTCATTCATGATAATATGCCCAAAATTTGTTTGTTTGTTGATCCAACAACTTGTGACTGTAGATAACATGCTAGCTAATCTAAGTTCTATGTATGTGTTTAGCTCGTTAGCATTTTACCGGTCCACAATAAAAATCTCAAGCGTTGGCCGGTCTGTGGTGATTAAAAAAAAAAAAAAGCTGGGGACCACAGCTTTAGAGGATATTGATTGGTCCGAGACGAATGCAAATATGCGGCATTGGAAAACTAGATGAGGAAAACAGCCACCATCAACAACATAAGACAAAGATAGGAAAAAAGAAAATGAAAAAGCCTTCGCTTCCACAAAAATCATTTGATGGACTTGGCGTCAATATTGTCTTCTGATTGATGGAGTATTTTAAAACAGCCGCAATCCAAGCACCGAGTACAATCATCTTTCCGCAGGCTCCATTGTTTTTTGTTATTGTATACAGTGTGCACGCGCTACCAGTGCTGGGGCTCCTGGGGATTGGCGGTGGGGGGCGGAGACTCAATGTCTTTTGGTGTACCGCGGAGCAGAGTACTGCAGGGCTGGAAACTGTATAGATGGGGCTTAGTTGTCTCCCAGGCAATGCCACCTCCCTTGTGCGAGTGCACCCTTACGAAGTGGACACTCATCCCTCAGTTGGTGTGACTGTTGCATGAGAAATAAGTCACATATTAATTAACCACAAATTCATTAGCTATTTATTTGTTTTGTTTAAAAAAGAAAATTTTGCATTATAAATGTTGTTTGGAAAAAATGTCTACATGCATGTGTTTTAATTTTAGAGCTCAGTACATAGATTATTACCAGTGCTGCAAAATTTCAGCCACTTTGGCACAAATGTCACATTAAGTGCCTCATGTAAAACATATTGGCAAAGAACATGCGTTTTCTTCCACACAATTCGAAAACATCTAAAACAGGGGTTCTCAAACTTTTTGGAATCAGGGACCCCTTTTACAAAGTAAATTTTCCAAGGATCCCAATTTGCAAATGTTTGCGAAAACAAAACAAAAAAATCACTTTAAGGTGAACATAAGTGCCCTTTTTAATCACCAACAGATTCAATTTGACAAATATTATATTTGTAAATTTTCAGCCATATTGAATGATACAAAATAACATAACTGGCTTAATTTCCCGCAAACAGGTTGCTGCCAATTATTTAATCAAAAACAATATTATGAAATAATATGCCGCTTTGGCTTTACTGGTTTCATTGCCTTGTTAGCAAGCAGTTGTAGACACAAAATGCATTATGACAAATTTCAAAATTATTACAATTTTAAAATATGAAACTGGTTGAATTTATTGTTTTATTAAAGAGCCACTAATACTTTCACAATTAAATATAAATATATACATATATTGTTGACAGCTTCACCTAGTAATCAAGAATAGACTGCTTATCAAAATCTTAACAGTTAGTGAGCACTTATCGTGCATCCAACAAAACCCGATGACCTGGTGACTTTGAAACGATGGTGTTTCAGACAACGTCATTTGCTCAGCGCTCGCAAAAGGCTAAAGGAAAATTTCGAGATGGTCAATCATGTTCCCTCGTCCATTGTCTAGGAGCCCCGTAAGCTCAGCTACGCTGAGGTGTGCCAACGGCCTCCCAAGGACCCCCTGCCCACGGCCTCTGTCCCAGGCCAGCCTTTGCGCGAGTTGCGTGTGAACAAATCGGAGGAGCCCGTCGGGTCCAGCGGCGCTCCTGGAGACAAGCCGGAGCGGGGCCATGAAAGAGAGGCGGCGCGAGAGTGCAAAGACGGGCGGCCCGCGCGTGAGCGGGACTCCAAGGGCCACTTCCGCAGCAACGGACCCCGGGGCACCGGCCTCAAATTCCGAGAGCAGAGGCGGCTGCCTCTGGCCCGACGCCACTCTCCACAGGGAGCCTACAGGCACACTGGCAAGGAGCAGAATATCCCACCGGTATCGCCAAAATAGAGAAAACGAAACTCTTATGAACAGAAAAAAAGATATATGGAAATCTACATGGATATGTCTAATTATATAAAAATGATTACCATAAAAGCAACAATATTATGGTAGCTACCTTTCCCTGGAACTGTGGCGGCACATCCAAGTGACGGGGGCACTAAAAGGCAGCTGTCAAACTGAAAGGAGTAGTTGAAAAGGCGTGCCCAAAAGAATGGACTTTCCGTGGAGGTGCTCTCATTTGTGCTCGCCTTGGGAGAGGTAGGATGCTGGTGCCCTGTAAGTGGACCTCTACCGCCTTTTGCTTTCAAGAACAATATGCACTAAAGTGGAGAAAATGCATATGTCATGTACATATACAAAGATATCACTAACACATTTGTTTCGCAGGTACGACTGAAAGAGTTGACTGTTAATGCGTTGGTTGTTACAGCATAACGATGGATGTGTTTAACGACACGCGGTGTCTTTACTACTGGAAGTTTGTCTGATCCCAATTCACTTTTGGCTTAAAAGTCGCGGCGAGCAAATATCAGAAGGTAATGATTTTACAGTTACCTTGTTGCTTTCGGTCTCAAACCGTTCAACGTTTCGGATTCAGAATGATAATCAGTCTGGAGCTCTTCCTACATATTTGTTTAGCAGAGCACGAACAATACGAGACCACTGGCAGTCGGGATACGCGAACCGCGCGTAAGTAGCGGCGCCGCGTCGGAAGATCGCAGCGTTATGTTAGCTGAGTGTGCAGCTATGTCTGGATATAAAATGATTGTCGTTATCTACATGCCTGAGATGTTGGCATGCTAGCATAGAGTCTGCCGAATGTCGGCATCGGGTGGATGTTTGAGCTCAGCAAATGTTGAGTTTTGAAGAGACCGTAGAGGTATAGTTGGCTGCGCTGTAACCTCTTAGAAACCTTCACTAGATGTGTGGGAGAGTTCAATAGCTATTATGGAGGCTTTTGAGAGCGGGGATCCAACTGATTGTGCTTTTTAGTGTAAGTTTGCTTCATTTTTTTTTTTTTTTTTAATTAGAATGTTAAGGGTTGAACTCACTGTATGTATTGCTTTTTAAATATTTATTATAATTTTGTTGCACAAGGCCCCCCGAATCTTGTTTGGATTGTTACCCCAAAGTGATGTGAAATTACATTGACAAAACCAAATGGAATCATGCAATGTGATGATGAACCAACATTCAACATGCCAGCAAAGAAATATTTGACGCTGTGGGTGTTGAGGCGCAGTAAATGAGTAAGCACTGGAGCTGCCATTTGGTCTTCACAAACATGAAAAAATGCACTAATGTCCAAATAGATCTGCTTGTGGAAAATGTGAAAAAAAAATTTACAAGGGTTTGCTTGACAGGTAAAAATAGGCAACACCCCGTCCTTTTTATGTTTGGCTTATTTTTGTTGATTTTTTTGGGTTGGGATTGTGACAGGAATTATCGATTATTGATCAAGTGTTTGAGACACAATCCTAGCACTGTAAGATTTGTCACCAAAAAAATAAATTATTTTGAATTGGCTTCCCTGCTTTCGTGTCCCATTTTTCCCCCGCACCCTCCTGCTACTGTGTGCATCATATGTTACACTTCAATGTTTCTATTCTATTTGTTTTAGCGTGACCGAGCGAGCTGCAAGAATGTAAACATTGTTTCTGGGGTAGGAAGAAAAAGAGGTTTGCTAATGTGCATGAGCAAAACAGCCTTCTGCACTGACTTAACATCCTGTATTTCTCCGTTTAAGTCAAACCCCCCCCAATTTTACAAAAACGCAAGTGTAGGTCTAGCCCTGACAAAGTGGTTACACATGTCATGGCTGTCCAATGTACCGTGTGTGTTTTTTAAATGATTAAACCGCGGTACTTTTAAGACGCATTTCTTCATTTATTGAAACACCTACTGTTGCAGTTAATGGGGGGGCAGGAGACAAGACCAGTACTAGGCAACGCACGCCCGCTTTGATGCGAATGCTGAAACTAAAGTTGCAACAATAAAACGATTTCAAGTTTCAAGGCTTTATTTTTCACACACTTGAATGTGAATTCATCTAAAAACCACTATCACTATCTGACAAGCCAAATAGCCAAATCCCGGACGTCATCTTCTTCTTGCTCGTCATCTGCGCAAACATCCTTTTTACTCTTAAACAGAGTCATCTGCGGACCCGTCCAGTTTGTTTGAAATGGAGGTCTTCGGAGATGATTTGCTGATCTTACTTGGAATGTTCTTGACCCAAGTGACGACTGTTGTGAGATCAAGTCAAGCCATCTTTTCCTTTTCATGATAGGTCAACGTCCTCCGGAAAATTGTACACGCGGGCTCCTTGTTGACAACAAGAGGCAATAAGGCGGCGTTCGACAAAAGTGCATTTGAAAGCGCAAACCCGCTAAAACGGATGCATACTCGATCGAAATAGAGGTATTTATATAATCATGTTAAGTCTTGTAAATGACATTATTTCGCATTCGAATTAGTTGTTCAAACACAGATATGTGGAAAAAGATTGTCTGTTTTGAGTTATGCAGGTATAAGGTTGAAAATGAGGAACTCAACTTGTACACGGAAAAATACGGCAAGTGCATTTGCATCTGGATGCTTTCAGAACCAAAGTTAAATGTGCAGCGTGACTGAGGTGTCATTTATTCAGTGGGGGGAGAAGACCAGGAGCAAAGATAATGAGGCTTGAAAAATTATCATCTGCCACCAAAGTGGAACTTATCCCAGCTGTGTAGGAGCATTTTATATGGGAAGTTCTTACTGTTGAGTAAAGAGGACACAGAGGATCCAGCCCACCCAAACCGTGAATAATGAATAACTGGTAAATTTGGTCTTCATCGTATGCTGAAATGCTATACTATATTTAGACATTTATGAATTTTGGACTAATAATTTTTAAAAAGCCAAAAAGGGTGAAAAAGCATGTTTTATACTTGTTTCTTTAAAAAAAAAAAAAAATAATAAACTACCCTTTGTTATGATTACTTTGCACACTCCTGGCATTCTTTCTGAGCGTCAACAGGTAAGTCACCCTGAAATTGCTTTTCACTTTGCAATTGTGCCTTATCAGGGTTAGTTAGTGGATTTTCTTGCCATATCGACGGATTTGGGGCCATTAAGTTGTACAGAAGTCGGGCAAATAATAATTCACTGTCATCAGACCTACTGGACAACTGTTAATGTTCATACTCTGTTAAGAACCAATCAGCTAAATAAAGGAAAGCAAGTGACCATCATAACTTA